>NW_018221224.1:852-1804 GCF_001263595.1 Phalaenopsis equestris
AGGGGAACGTGGGAGCTCCGAAGTGAGAGCCGGTATTCTCCCCGCCTAGCCACAGATTCAGTAAACAAGCGTAGGATTAGTCAATGTTCTTTATGCCTGGACCAAAGGGTAAAGAATAGGCATGCTCCTATTTGACACAATACAATTTGAACTGATTCAGTTTATCCATTCACTATAATTTTTTGACGAGGGGAAGGATGCTTTCTTATATATTGAATATCACATTAAAAATCTTACTAGTATAATTAGTTGTTTAAGAGTTATTAAAATTACATATTTTATTTCAATTGCCTATTTGTGATAGATAAGCAATTTGAATTCCATTGTTGCAATTAAGTATTGCTTTTATAAAATCTTAGTTTGTAGTTCTAATATTACTCCCTGTGGGATTGATATATAGGACTCCATTATAGCCCTATATTACTTGAGTGATACGTATACTTGCATTGATAAGTCTAACTTTATAATTATTGAATATTTTATACATACATCTTTATCGAATCTATAACTGCTATTAAGTTTTTGGTGCAGTTGCTGAGGAATTAAATCTTTTAGCTGTAGTATTAAATACTTATATTTTTGAGGATATATAAAGTCGCTGTTAGCGCAACATAAAATATTTTTCAAAAATAACTAAACCCCTATGCCAACTTTTAGAAAAAGATATAAAATTTGATTTTAATGAGGAATGCATAACAACATTTGAATTGTTAAGGAAAAAATTAATCACTGCACCTATAATAGTACCACCTGATTGGGAGAAATTATTTGAAATAATGTGCGATGCTAGTGATTATGCTATTGGGGCTGTATTCGGACAAAGGCCTGACAACGTTTTTAAAGTTATATATTATGCCACCGAAACTCTAAATAATGCTCAAATTAATTATACTACTACTAAAAGAGAGTTATTAACTATTGTTTATGCCTTTGATAAATTTAGACCTTATTT
>NW_018221224.1:1820-2311 GCF_001263595.1 Phalaenopsis equestris
TACAGATCATTCTGCTACTAAATACTTAATGCAAAAGAAGGATGTTAAACCAAGATTAATTAGATGGATACTTCTATTGCAAGAGTTTGATTTTACCGTAATTGATAGAAAGGGAAATGATAATAAAAAAATTGATCATTTGTCTAGAATAGAAATATAAATATTGTGGTTGTAATGCCAACTATTTGGTACCTGAGTATGAACTTTTTCATATGAAAATGAATGATTTATTGTCAATGTGCATAAACACTCTGTGAGATTCATAAATATGTTACAATGTTATGTTAGAAAGTATATAAATGTAGACCTTGCACATAAGATTTTTAGATGTCAGCCAAAAGAATGAGATCTAAACATTCTTATGTTAGAAAGTATATAAATGTAGACCTTGCACATAAGATTTTTAGATGTCAACCAGAAGCAAAGATGACATGATTTTGAATTTGGAGGACATTTTGGAACAAATAGAACTGCATATAAGATTTTACAAG
>NW_018221224.1:2450-2846 GCF_001263595.1 Phalaenopsis equestris
ACTTTATGGGACCATTTATGCCTTCATTTAGAAATTTATATATATTACTTATTGTTGATTATATGTCTAAGTGGATTGAATTTATTGCTGTGCCTAAATGTGACGCTCGGAGTGTTTATAAATTTTTAATTAAAAATATTTTTACAAAATATGGAATGCCAATAGTAATCATTACTGATAGAGGATCTCATTTCAGGAATAAGAGAATCGAAATAAGATCAGGAATAAGAGAATCGAAAAATTGATAAAAAAAAATATGATATATTGCATAGATTCTATACTGCCTATCATCCTCAGACTAGTGGTCTAGCAGAAATATCAAATTGTGAAATTAAACGCATTTTAGAAAAAGCTGTAAATCCTTATTTTATGGATTGGTCTGCTAGACTAGATACT
>NW_018221224.1:2918-6850 GCF_001263595.1 Phalaenopsis equestris
AGGAATGTCAGGAATGTCCCCATAAGGATTGATTTTGGAAAAACATGTCATTTATTAGTAGAATTGGAACATAAAGCATTTTGGGCTATTAAGGAAATTAATTTTAATTTAGAGGACGCTGGTGAGAAAAGGTTATTGCAACTCAATGAACTTGAAGAGATTAGAAATGAAGCATATGATAATGCAAAAATCTATAAAGAGAAAATGAAAATATGGCATGATGGGACGATTATTAAAAAGAAATTTGAACCTGTATAAGAAGTTCTACTATATAAATACAAGATTGAGATTATTTCCAGGAAAACTAAAATCCAGATGGTTAGGACCATTTAAAGTGATTAAAGTCTATCATTATGGAACTGTTGTTATTAAATATCCTAACATTAGAAAGATATTTAAAGTTAACGGGCATCATTTGAAACATTATTGTGAAGGGCACATATCTAAGTTTAAAGAAGTTTTAATGTTAAGTCAACCCAACTAAACAAATGGTATGTCGGGCTGACGACGTTAAATCAAGCGCTTTTTGGGAGGCAACCCATACTTATATTATTATGTATTACTATTTTGTTTGATAAAGTGTCTTATATATTAGTAGTTAATAATCCTACACAATTACATTTATTATAAATTAAGTCAAATATTGGTATTAGAGGAAAATTTGGAATCGAATTGAACAAAACAAAAAAAAATGAAAGTCACAATTTTGGCCACTAGCACCGACGATGCCAGAATGGGCGTCTGTCGGCACTATATAATGGACATCACCGCCGGTAGCACCAATCGGGAGCGTCAACGGCGCCGAGTACTGTTGAACAATTTTAAACGACTTTTGGCAGATTTTTGCGTGATTTCACTTCATAATAACCACCGGGAAGAGTTTAAAAAGGTCTAAAAACATTCTTGGACACTTAGAGACTTCCTATTTTTTGATTACATGGCTTCCAGTTCTAGAAATACTTTGAGATATGGATTTTTCCACAAAAGAATGTTTATTAGTTTTGACGCACATTGATTATACGATAAAGTTATTATGAAGAGGAGATTGATCAAGGAAAGAGGATTTGTTAATCATGGAGTGATCAATCCAACTGGTCCAATTGATAAGATCATTCTGCAAAGGCGTTGGGAAGTTCTGTGTTACACTACGTCTGCGGTTGTCGTACGTGAACGAGTTTTATGCAAACTTACACGAAATTACTCAAGGTGTTGTCTTCGTATGAGGCAAGGCTATACCATTTACTGCTACAAGGATTAATAAATTGTATATGATAGACAACATTCTAATATGTCATTATACAAATTTCATTCCTACACGAGATTTGATGCAAGACGTGTATAATCTTCTGACGGATTAAAGTGAGATGTGGGAGGTACGAGATGAAGGATATGTTAGTTTCTCCACTTCATTACTTAATCTAATCTCGAATAAATGGCATTTCCTTATTGCTGCAAAGTTACTCCTTACTATGAAAATTAGTAGAGTCACCAAAGAATATGCTATTTTAAATTACTGCATTCAAATGGAAAAACCCATTGATATATGGTCTATTATATTTAAATGTATTATGAGTATCCTTACTAATGGACCAATTTATGGACTTGGGCATCCATCAACCATCTTTTTGATTTGCAGTCAAGCTCAAGTGCCATATGAATGTTGAGAAAAGACTTTATTGCCTTGGGAGCCAATGACCTCTATTGATGAGAATTATTTTGGAAATGAAAATGAAGTATTAGAAGCCATCATATATCAATCTTCACATGCTTCAACTCCATTAGTATCACCAACAGTTGGAAGTTCTCTTACTTTGGAAAAGAAATTGAAAAAAATTGAAAGAGAGCTTCATATTATTATAAATGCAGTAGGAGATCTTAAACAACTTTTTGATCACCTAGATTGGAGAATGAAAGAAAATTTTGATCAAACTGGAACTTTTGAAGAAGGATTAGTTCGGATGTTTAAAGAAAATGGGTGGATAGAAGAAAATTTGACAGATCAATTCCTGTACTGATCCTTCTACAACTTATATGTTCATTACCAATCTATGGGAGATATCAGAGGAGGAGAAAGCACTGAAGAAGAGGCATAATAATTGAAGAATTTAAATTCTCTATCTATTTTAAAACATTATATATATTTAGTTTAATTGTGTGGATTTAATTTGATTTGGTTTTTTTTGCTTTAGAATTTTGAACTTTGATTGTGTGTATAATTTTGTGACAGCGTTTAGTGTTGTGGCTTGATTTTGACGCTGATTTATATAAAATTTATTTAATATGTGTGATTGTGTAATTAAAAAAAATGTATTTGTAAGAAGTGTACTTTCATATATAAAAGTTAGTTTGTTGTTGTTTGTGAAAATTGGTGTTTGTGAAATGTTTTGTTTGTAAATTATTGTTAGATAAAAATTTGTGTCTAAAATACTAAACATTTTTGGAGTAAGTTGGTAGGAAATTGAAAATTAAAAAAAAATCAAAATATGGAATTTTTCGGGCCTTCAGCGCCGATGGAGGTGGCATCGGTACCGACGGCGCCCTCGACCTGACAACAACTTAAACCCCTAAAAATTTGTAATTTTTACTGTGGCCACCATTTTTTACACTTAAGTCATCTTCATCCTTCGGTTTTTGCACCTATCTTCATCCTTCGGTTTTGGGAGGCTAGGGCTTGATTTTGGGCGGATTTGAGGCGATTTAAAGGCTTAAAAACTTCAGATTTCATTTTTTCTAGGTAAGAGCTACACTTTAGACCAAAATTTTTTGATTTTCACCAAGGATTAATCTCACATTGCATGGATCCAAAAATATGGAAATTTTTTGAGAAAATCCTTTGGTGATGAACTCTTATTTAGTGATTTGAAGTTTAAAATGTTTTACATTTTGATTTTTGGAATTTATTTTCAGAATTTTGGGATTTATTTGAGAAATTTTTGATTTTTTTTTAGATTTCCTATGGCTCCTAGATCGAGCAAAAAAAATAGAGTATGATGAGCAGAGATTTGTTAACTTTAGAGCCAGTGCTTGATTTCATAGTTTGCAAGAAAATAAAAAAGTGATTTTGTACCAAGGTTTTAAAAATCCAGGAGGAGAAGTTGAACGTTTGATTATTGCTCGACAGTGGAAAATTTTTTGCTATTTTACTGCCGATGCGATAGCTGAGATTGTAATGGAATTTTATGCCAACCTTCCTGAAGCTTCTAATGATTTTGTTTTTGTTCGAGGAAAAAGAGTGGAGTTTACTCCAAGAAAAATTAATGAGTTTTATCAATTAGAAGATGTGTAAAGATTCTAGTATCATTCTTTTTAGCTACATATCACGATTTAGATGAAGTTATTTATTTTCTAACTAGTGAAAAAGGGGCTTAGAAAATAAAGAATGGAGTTAAAGTTAACTTTCCCCTTTCTATGTTAAATGTAGTATCTAAGGCCTGACATTATTTTATTTATGGGAGGATGATTCCAACGAATCATCATAGCAAAGTAACCAAGGATAGATCCATCCTGAACTTCCGTATTCAGCCAGTGATGGATATAAATGCAGGCTCTATCATTTATATGAACACTCGATTTATTGTTATGGGAGAGACCACTGGTGTATTGGTGCACCCTACTCTGATTTACACACTTTGTGAGCATGCAGAAGTTGATTTCAAACCTAATGAGGAGAGGATTGAGCCTCAGAGACCCATTGGGCTCGCAAACATTAAGCCCTATGAGTCTCATGTTGATTAGAGATCTAGAAGACAGGCCAGAGATATTCCTTCTACTTCTAGAACCCCTAGTGTGCCTACGTGACCTCAACAATAGGGAGTTGTTGGACCAGATGATGTTCAAAAGGGAGATATTTTGAGGATGGATCATAGGATGCAGAATATGGAGGCCAGAAATGCTCACATGATGAACTGATTCGCCAGAAATTTGAGTATATT
>NW_018221224.1:6950-7976 GCF_001263595.1 Phalaenopsis equestris
AGTGGAAGATATTTTGATGTTTTCTTGCAGGTTGTTGATTTTTAGGGCTTAAAGCAAAAATAAAGCAAAAAGGATGAAATTTGGAGTCAAAATGACATTTTTGAAGAAAAGCTCAGTGCCGACAGTGCACGGTAATTAACGCGGAGATTTTTTTACTTAGCGCTGATAGCGCCAAAGGCGGTGCAGACCCCGTTTCTAGAAGGTTTGATGTATTTGGATGATTTTTGTTTTTGAAGAGTTTTTGGAGGCACCCCTTGGAGAACCGAAGTTGGGCTCTATTTGGGGACGAATTTCACCAGAAAATAGGCTCCTCTACGTTTTTCACCGCTCTCCTCTCATTTTTCACACCACATCATTCCATTCCACTTCGATATTGGAGTCAATTAGTGATTTTTCTTTCATAGTTTAGAGTTTTTGTGGTGAGATTTAGTGTGAAACTTTCTGTAAGAGTGTTGGAGAAGGAGAAAAGTGAGAGATATCTTCTTCCTACATTTCTAAGGAAAGGCTCAAAGGATTTGCTTGAGAAAGAGTTTTCAGATAAGTATTGTTTGTTTTTAGTGTTGTGTGATCTTTCTTTTATATATAAAATTTGTGTTTCGTCGATTTTGTTATTTCTTTCTCATGAAGTATCAGTAGTTCCCTCTATGTTTCTTCATACTCTGAGATATGGTGAAATGAAGAGATAATATGAATGTGCCAATATTAAATTGTAAAATAAATTGTGATGATTTTTCAACTCCGAACTTAATTTACTTTTCGATCTGGCCAATTGAATTGTTAAAATGTTTTGTGAAACATATGATCTGGGAAATGGAGTACGAGTTCTAGAATGGAGTAAGGATCACATTTGATTCCATGAAGGAGAACATCATTTATGGAATTAAGTGCAAATAAATAGGGAAATATTCTTTTTTGGGTATAGAATTGGAGAACCCTTAGGGTAACAGACTAAAATCTTCAATTCAGTCTTAGTGTTTAAAAACTGAAGCGAGAGCTAGCCTTCAGGTGAAGGGAAGTGGGAGCTCT
>NW_018221224.1:8080-11242 GCF_001263595.1 Phalaenopsis equestris
CTATTTTAAATTTTGCATATTTGATTTGATAATAGTTTAGAAATTTAATTTTGATTACATCTCAACAATTGAAATATTTTATAGTGATTTTAATTGATTTTCTGTGAATTTCCTAGCAAATTTGTCATTTCCAATTTAAACATTCCCCATAAGATTGATATTTTGGGCTTAAATAGAAAGTCCATTATTACTTGATAATGATACGTATACTTACGTAGAATTCAAATTTTAATTAATTATATAAATATTAATTAATTATATTTAATTACAACTAAAAGTTAGATCAAGTTTTTGGCGCCGTTGCGTGAGGAAGGTAACGATTGAATTAAATAGTTTTGATAAAATAGAAAATTTAGAGAAAATATATATATCATAAAAAAATTATTATTATTCAAAAAAAATAATTAAAATTTAAAAATCAAAAATCCAAAAAGAAATATTTTTATTAGAGTGTTTTACTTTGCTTGCTTTATTTGTTTATGCGAAATATTGGATATGAAGGTTTAGTACCTTATGATTCAGAATTAGAACGTACTATTAGAAAAATTTGAAAACAAATAACATAAAAAAATCCAATAAATGAGAATCGACTAAGACCTTTAAAAGATTATGTGAATCCGACAGCAGATTAACTTCATTTAACTATTCAAAATCCTGATGTTGTTGCTAATTCATTTAAACATAAACCTGTTATTATCCAAATGGTACAAAATAATCAGTTTGGAGGATCACTTACTGAAGATCTTAACTTACATCTTAATAGTTTTCTTGAAATTTGTGCTACATTTAAATATGACAGAGTGTCTAATGATGTTATTAGGCTTAGAATTTTTCCTTTTTCATTAAGGGATAAAGCCCAGGCTTGGTTAAATTCGTTAGCACCTGAATCTGTTAGAACTTGGGGAGAACTACACAAAAATTCTTGGCTAAATATTTTCCACCTTAAAAAAACCACTAAGCTTAGAAATGATATTACATCTTTCTGTTAGTTTGAAGGGGAATCGATATATGATGCTTGGGAAAGATTTAAAGATCTTCTTAGGAAATGTCCACATCATGCTTTATCAGATTGGTTAATAATTCAAGCATTTTACAATGGAATTGTAGGATCACTGAGATCTATTATATATGTTGTTGCGGGTGGTTCATTAATGTCAAAACCTTTTGATGAAGCATATTCTTTAATTGAAAAAATGACTACTAATAATTTTCAATGGCCCTCTGAAAGGGGTAAATCCTAAGAGAGTAGCTAGTATTCATGATTCTAATGCAATGTCTACTTTGGCATATAAAATTGTTGTTATTTCTAAAAAGATTGATCAATTGGGAATGAATTATTCTCAAGTATCCATAGTATTAGAGAAGAATTCACTAGGACAGATTATTGATACTCAATCATCTTATGAAACTTTAAACGCTAGAAATAATCAAAATAACAATCCCTATTCTAACTATTTTAACCCTGGATGGAAAAAACACTCTAATTTTAGTTGGAATAATTTTAACAATTCGGTGAATCCATTCGGGAATCTGAACAATAAAAAAATCCTAATTATCGACCTTATTATCGTCCGGGATTTAACTCCAATCCTAACCCACAAGTTAAGGAAAAAAAGTTAACGATGGAAGAAGTGATGTTGAATATGGAAAAGCAAATACAGACTCAAGGGGTTGCTATTAGAAATACTGAAAAGCAGTTAGGACATATTGCTACTCCACATAGTAACAAACCTTCTGAAATTCTTCCGAGTACTGTGGAAGTTAATCCAAAAGATCAAAATAAAGAGAAAATTAAAGCTATTCAATTACAAAGTGGAAAATAAGTTGAAACAGAGATCCAAAGAGAAACTGAAGTTGATGAAGAGAAGGAAGAAATGGAAAATGATCAACATGAAAATGAACAAACACAGGTTCCTTTAGAAAAACCATTACCTCTGTTTCCTAAAAGACTGAAACAAAGACTAAAACAAAAGAATAAACAATTTACAAATTTTTTGGAAATCCCTAAGAAATTAATGATAAATATTCCTTTTGTTGAAGCTTTGAAATAAATGCCAAGTTATGCTAAATTCATGAAGGATGTATTAAACAAGAAAGGAAGTTTACAAATCATGAGACCATTGCACTTAGTGAAGAGTGTAGTGCTATTATACAGAAAAAGCTTCCTGAAAAATTAAAAGATCCTTGTAGTTTTACTATACCTTGTGCAATTGGAGAAAATTTTTACGGAAAAGCTTTTGTGATTTAGGAGTGAGTGTCAATCTTATGCCTTTATCAATTTTTAAACATTTAGATTTGGGAGAAATTTCTCCTACTACTGTAACTCTTAAGTTAGCTGATCAATTAATAACTTATCCAAAAGGAGTTATAGAAGATGTGCAAGTAAAAGTGGATAAATTTATTTTCCCTGTAGACTTTATAGTATTAGATATGAAGGAAAATAAAGAGATTCCCATTATTTTAAGGAGACCATTTCTCGCAACAGAGAGAGCTGTAATAGATGTGCAAAAAGTAGAATTAATGATGAGAGTTAATGATCAAGAAGTGAAATTTAATATAGCAAAAGCTATGAAATATCCTGCAATAGAAAAAGATAATGAATGTTTCAGGATGGAAGTAGTTGATTATCTAAGTAATGAGCAGTTTAAGAATGAATTCAAAGATAAATAAAATCAAGGATAAATTTTTGATAGTGAAGATGGAGTAAAAGAAGAAGATTTAGATTATATTCAGGGAAAATTTGAAGCATTAGACTTTGTTGACCTCATTTTTGGTTGAGGTTTAGTTCTTCCTCTTTAGTATCCTAGGGTCTAGCCATAGGACTTTTCCTGTTGACTATTCCTAGAAAACTAGTCATGGAACCCTCACCATTAGAAATTCTACCCTTCTCTTCTCAACTTGAAGTTCCACATATTGGTCATAACCTCTAAGTACGTAGTAGGTGGGGTCACTGTGGGGGAAACTCAAGATGAGTCACCCTTAGGATTGCTGGACCTTAAGGTTAACCCTGGGTGTTTGTCTGGAGCTAAGGCATTCACTACACTCATCTACACTCACAATCACTCGCCAACCTGAACTCAAATTTCTAACTTAGATCACTTGATCTTTTGGGATACTCATGTAGATGGTCCCCTAAACCTACTAGCCCTAGGGCTATGGTTT
>NW_018221224.1:11267-11918 GCF_001263595.1 Phalaenopsis equestris
CTTTGGTCCATGGCTTATTGGTGATGATTGGTACCTCAACTCTACCAAAATACCCATCTTGGCCATTTACCCCTAAAACACCCCCTAATTACCAAAATACCCCTCTTTGACACAAAATTCCAAAAATTCCAAAAATTCCCAGAAAATCCCAGTAAATCTTAAATATTCTAAATTTCATTTCTCTAAACTACCACACGACCCAATTTGGCCAATTTGCCCATCTTTAACAAAAAACCCAAATTGCCCTTTAAAGACCCAAATTTCGCCAAATCTAAGTCAAATGTCCACCAATTTGATCTCAATTGACCCCAATTCCAATACTAAACTCAAATTCACTTTTTATATGACCAAACTAAACCAAATCCAGGCTCAATTAGTCCATGATTTGTGCCCAATTTTGATTTGGGTCAAAACCCCTATTTTGACCATATGACTTAATCTCACCAAATTGAACCCATAACCTGGTCAATTGGCCTCAATTAATGTTGAAAAATCTTTATGACATTACTATACATAAAAATCAACCATAAATTGGCCTTGGTGAAGCCTCAAATACATTTGATTTTGGCCTAAATCCAAAATTCTTAAATTTAGCCCCAAATTGGCTAAGTCCCCAAGTTTCACCCAATTGATTGCCTTAACCTCCAAATT
>NW_018221224.1:12019-12932 GCF_001263595.1 Phalaenopsis equestris
CAAGCCTAGCACAACATGACCAAATTGATTAAAGTTCAAAATTCCCTCAAATTGACCTTCCAATTGAGCTCAAAACCACTTCCATTTTTCACCAAAGTTGTTCCTTATGATCATCTACACCAAATGAAACAATAAATTGAGCAAATTAATATGGATAACCTAGCCCAAACCCAAGTTTTAAAGCCGGACAGCGCTTCGAGACATAAACAGCGGGCCGAGTCAGCAAGCTACGTGGACGGCGGGGTCCAACCAGAGCGCGCCACGCATGCTTTCGAAGCTGTCGTAGGATGAGGTGGTATGCGCGGTTTAAATAGAAAAATAGGGGTATTTTCTTATTTACTTAATACCCTTAACTTCAAAAATACATAACTTTGTGTAGAAAAATCACAAAAATAAAATAAAAATACCCTTTTGCTCAGTGAATAGAGGAGAATAATTTGGATTAATTTTCAAGTCCATTTTATGCATAAAATATTTTTAATTAATTAAATACTATTTGAAATCATTTGATCTCCCATGCATATTGACACATCACCTTGTCTTGAAGTTTTGACATGTTGTAGCCTCCGTAAGGGGGAACATTCTCTGATGTTTTCAAAGTCATATGCGATTCTTATATAGAGATCCATATTTTTCAAGTTATTTCACACCATTTTTCTTAAAATAATGATGGAAATTAGGATACCGGTTATTAAATCTCAAGAAATAATTTTGGAAGGTCCCATGACCAGAGAAACCTTTAAAAGTAATTTCATTGGCCAAGTCATTTAAAACATCCTTAAATTTTCCAAATACTAAATCACTAAAATAATTAATTTTGAAAAATATAAACCTTTAAATGACTTGATTTCTGATCTCCACTGTGATTTATGATCCAGAGAACTCATCATAAAAGTTTTAAAATATTTTGAGT
>NW_018221224.1:13218-14338 GCF_001263595.1 Phalaenopsis equestris
TAACCACCAAGGAACAATTAGAATATTTTTCTTGATTTTCTAAATAAAGATATTGAATTTCAAAGCTTAAAAATAATTTTTAAAAAAGGCTAAAAATGAGTTTTCATTAAAGCAATTCCAATAAATCAAGAAAAAATCAAAAAAATATAAAATTTTCTCCTCTAAGTTCTCTGACTTTAACAAAACTTTTGAAAAATACATAACTTAATTTTCACCACTTAAAAATATTTTATTTTTATTAAAGAACCCAAAATTTAAAATAATTCTAATAAATCTCAGAGAATTCAAAAAATTATGAAATTTGATCCAAAGGCTTCTCTGGTCTAGGTATACCTCTGGTAAAAATTTCAAGGGATTATAGTTTACCTTGGTTAAGTTAGAAACTTTATTTGAAAAATCCTATTTTTGCCTTAAAATAATTATATAAATTAAATTAAGTTTTGAAAAATCACATTTTCTCCTCTGATGTTTTAATTGACCCATGAACGAGGTATAATAAAAATTCCAAAGTCATTTGAATTTAATTTGACAAATTATGAAGTGTTAAAGCCTTAGGGGCAAATGTGTAATTTTGGGAATCTTGCCTTAATTAACATTTAGGCTTAATTCAAGGAGGGGAATGGGTAACCTTTAATCTTAATCAATTTATTTGATGTTTGAAATACAAAGGGGTTAATTGGTAGAAACCAATCAATTTGGAAGTTTATTAAAATTAAATGATCCTGGACTTAGGGGTATGACTTTTGGAGCTAATATTTAATCAATTTAATACCCCTATGTTGACTTTCAAATAAAATTCAAATCATGAATCATGACTACTTAAAACGTAACCCTTTAATTAAGACACTCACCTAGGTCTTAAAGGGGTTAGTGGTGACTTAGGTTAAATAAAAAATTGACTAAATGAGGATTAGAGAAATAAATATAAACAAAGTTAAACATCCTTGAAACACCACTAAGCCCAATTAGGATTAAAATTTGGGTAGGTGTTCAAATTACACTAGCTTGCCCCTTTAAGGGTCTTCACCCACATAATACTTAAATTGAATGACAAATGATAATTACCCCTTTCTTAGGGATAATTGAGACATCAATGTTCACTGAGTAATAAGGATATTTA
>NW_018221224.1:15403-15662 GCF_001263595.1 Phalaenopsis equestris
TCTAAGCCCTAACTCGTCTTAGGATTCCGAGGTTGTCGTTTGTCACGACCTAAATCCTCATATCTTCCAGGCTATTTGTGTGATCATTTCACACGAATGTAAGCCCTAATTAATAAAATTTGCAGGATGAAACACTTAAAATATTTCTCCTCAAAACTGAAGCCAAACATTAAGATAGCTTGAATAGTCACCGGAGTTCTCCTCTGGATCCATGACATCCCCTAGTCCTTCTTCCTTTGGATTCTACAATAAAATGTTC
>NW_018221225.1:0-586 GCF_001263595.1 Phalaenopsis equestris
TAAATAAAATATCTTTTTCCTTTTCATGAATCAGTGATAAATATAAAAATTTTGTTGGGGAAGTATGCTAAATGTGTTGTGCCAAATAGGAGTAATAATATTCTTTACCTTTACTAGAGATGCTATGAAAAAACATTGGCTAATCTATAGTTTGAATAGTCTTGAAGACCGGCTAAGCAGGGAAGATACTAGCTCTCACTCTAGAGTTCCCTCTTCTCCCTTCACTTGAGGCTAACATCTCGTATCAAAACCTAAAACTATAAATCACATATCGTTAGTCTGTCACTCTAAAGTCCTTTAATCTACACCCTTGAAAAGTTTATTTCCTTATTTATTTGCACTCAACCCCATGAACTACATTCTCATCCAAGAAATCAATATGTGATTCCAGTTCTAACAATTTGTTGGCTGAGACAATATCATCTCGAATTTTACATGTTCTCACAACAGGTATTAACATCTTAATTGGCCAAATAAAAAAGTAAATGAAGTGTAAGGTTTTGAATCATCATAACTTCCAACAATGAAGTCTAATACTTCACACAATTTTATTTTAATATTTAATCACTTATCATTTTAAGGAAAA
>NW_018221226.1:0-511 GCF_001263595.1 Phalaenopsis equestris
GATGATTGTTTTCGGATGGATGAAATTGATTATCTTAGTAAAAACTATTTCTAGAAAGTTTTGAGACTAAGTTAACATATGAGATCAAAATGGGCTTTCATGATGAGCCTAAAATGTTGTTTAAAGAAGACTGTATGTATGTTCAGGAGAGGTGTGAAATGATGGACGTTACCAAAAATAGTAAACTTTTAATTCAATCTGTTGAGAAATCTCATGAACTTAAGATGAATGTACCCTATACTATTTTAAAGTCTACCAATTTAGGGAATTCACCTACACCATTGGTCTTTATATCTTTAGATTTGACTCAATCACATAAAATATTTGAATTGAATGATGAACACGATAAAATTATTGAACTAAGACTTGGAAGAGAATTTAAGGATATATTTCAAAAAAAACTTTGAGTTGAGAAAAGAGGATAAGGATATTGAAAGATTAATGGAAGAAATTCTTATAGAATCAGAAAAACTTACTTCCTCAACTAAGATAGATATAGAAAGACCACCTC
>NW_018221227.1:0-724 GCF_001263595.1 Phalaenopsis equestris
TAACTTTGGAAATCAATGATTTCACACCCTTACTTAATAATTAAAATTATGTTTAAATGATCTTGAAAATGACCACTTAAAGTTTTAAATCTTTTCAAAATTAATACATTCAAACTCACTTAGGTCTAAAGGACTTAGTGGTGAATTTAAGCCAATATTAAAACTTGCTAAAGAGGATTAGAAAAATAAACATAATCAAACTCTTTTAAAACACCACAAGTCCAATTAGGACTAAAATTTGGCTAAGTGTTCTTAATAACACTAATTTGTCTCCTAAAGGGTCTTCACCAACATAATCTTTAAATTAAAAGACAAATGACATTCACCCTATTCTTAGGGATAATCAAGACATCAATATTCAGTGAGCATCAGGATATTCAGGATGAATTATTAAGTAACATAATAAAGTTTAAATGAACCTAATTCCTTTTACCAGACATTAAAAAGGTTGCATGGACCTGCTCCCAACTCTTAACCTGGTGAATACCTTAGGGATCTATTAAACTTAATATGTTTTACTTAATAATATTATCCTTAAAATTTAAGGAACCCCAATACACAACATTGAGTTATCCAAAACTTTACTTTTCCAGCTCTATATACATAAATGCTCTGACATGCATTTTGAGTTTCAGGTGGTGGAACGAGAAGACTCGTCAGGTGCACTTTTATAGTTTGCAGCGTTTTAAAGTCTTTCTTGTACTTTTCTGCTGCTTTTCTTTTA
>NW_018221228.1:0-12617 GCF_001263595.1 Phalaenopsis equestris
GAGCTGGAGCATGTTTTGAAGGAAGAGAGGGAGGACTAAAAGAGAGAATGGGAGGGAGAGAGTGAGAGAGATGGAGAATTCTAATTCTCCATCTCTCCCTCTTCCCTCACTCTATGTCTTACCCTCTCCCTACTCTCTCACATTGTTCTCTTCTTACCCTACCCTCCCTATACTCCATCCTCTCTCACTCTCCTCTCTCCTTTCCTCCTTCACTCAGCTGCTCTTCTCTTTCTCTCCCTCACTCACTATCTCACTCTCTCCCTCTCTACCTCCCACTCAATCTATCTTCCTATCTTTTCTATTCTATATCTCTCTCTCTGCCCCTCCTTACATTATCCTCTCCCACCCCACTCTCTCCCCCTCTCTCTCTTTTTCTTTTTCTCTCCCTCCCTCCCTCTTTTACTCTCTCCCCACTACCTTTCGCTCCATCCCTCTCCCTCTCTCCCCCTCTCTCCAACTTGCTTTCTCTTGTCTCTCTCTTTCTCTACTTCCTTTTCCTTTTCTCCCCCTCCCTATCTATCCTTATGCCTTCTCTCTCTCCACTATTCCCTCTCCCACCCTCTCTCTCACCTTCTCTCCTCTCTTATCTCTTACTCTCCATCTCCTTACCTTTCTCTCCTCTCTCTACCTTTCTCTCTCTAGCTCTCTCTCTCTCACTTTCTCTTTATTTCATTCTATCTCTCTAACTATTTCTCTTACTCACTCACTAACTTACCTCCCCCTTCATTCTCAATGACTCTATAAATCTCGCTCTATTCTCTCTTGCTCTCTCTCCTTCTGATCATTCTTTGATAAAGAAAGAGAAAACTAATCGAGATATATAGAGAGAGAGATAGTGAAAAGGGTGAGAGGGATAGAGAGAGAGCTGGAGCATGTTTTGAAGGAAGAGAGGGAGGACTAAAAGAGAGAATGGGAGGGAGAGAGTGAGAGAGATGGAGAGCTAAAGATATGAGACAAAGAATTCGAGTAAGGAAAAGAGAGAGTGAGAGTTAGATGGAGAGAGTGAGAGATAAAGAGTTAAAGGAATAGGGTGGGACATATATATAACGAGTGGGAGAGAGGGAGAGAAGGGAATTGAGTGAGAGAATGAGAGAAAAAAAGTGAGATTGGTAGAGAGATAGAATGAGAGGGTGGGAGAGAAAGAAAGAGAGAGAGAGATATAGAGAGATGAGATAGGATGGAAGAGGGAACGAGGGAGCACTTATCTATTCTTTCTGATTCCCTCTATCCCTTTCAAGCTATCTCTATCTCTCTACCACTCTTCTTCTATTTTCTCTCTCAAGCTCTCTCTATCCCTCTCAAGCTCCATTTCAATCTATCACCCTTACTTTCTTTCTATCTTTATCTACTCTCCCATGCTCCATCTTCTCTCTTTATATATCTCTCTCCCTCTCTCTTTATCACTCTTCCCTTATTTTCTCTCTCTCTCTGGTGTTCTTTCCGTCTTTCTCTCATTCAATCATTCTCTTTTATTCTCTCCCTCTCGCTCTCAATCATGCTTCTCTCCGTCTTTCTCTTTGCCAGAGGTTGAGAGGAAGAAAAAGAGATGGGGAGAGAGAAGGAAAGAGAGAATGGAGAGAATGAGATAGAGAGATAGAGAGAGGAAGCATGAGGAAAGAAAGAGAGTGTGTGTGGCCATTTAAAGAGGGAGAGAAGATCAATATCTTCCTTTCTCTCCAATCTTGCTTTCTCATTCTCTTGCCTTCCCCCTCCCCCTGCTCTCTCTATAACCTATTCTCTCTCCACATCTCTATATCATCCCCTATCGCTCACCTTCTTCAATAACTCTAACACTCTTACTTTCTTGCTCTTACTTTCCACTCTATCACTCTCTATCACATTCTTCTCTCCCTTCTTTTACTCTATTCTCTCTCTATAATTATCTTTCTCTAACATAATCTCTCTCCCCACTCTATCCTTCTCTTCTTTGTCTCCCTGCCTTTATCATTCCCTCTCTCACCCTCTCTCTCTCGCTTACTCTTTTCTCTCTATTTTTGTCTCTCTCAAACTTCCCATCCTAGTCTCCCTCCTCTTTTAACTCAAAGAGATGTAAAGATTGTTCTACCTTGCTAAGTATCTCAAGCTCTCTCTTGTAAACTCTTATTTTCTCTTCTCTTCTCTATCTCTCTCGCACTCTGTCACTCACACTCCATCCAAACCCATCTCTTCTAATGAAATAAGGAGTGTGAGATGCAGAGTGAGAAGAGATATAGAGATAGAGAGAGTGAGAGAGAAAGAGTGATAGAGATCAGGAGAACAAGAGATGTTGTTAGCTTGAGGAAGAAAGAGAAAGGTAATAGATAATAGATAGAAAATTCAAGCTAGAGAATAGTGAGAGAGATTGATTGAGGGAGCATGGAGAGAAAGTATGAGGGAGAAGCATATTGAGAGAGAACGAGCGAGTGAGAGAGTTTGTAGAATGAGAGAGAGCAAGAGATAAAGAGTTGTGAGTTGGAAAGAGAGATATAAAGATAGATAGTGAGGGAGAGAGAGAATAGATAGTGGGAGACATAGTTTGATAGTTTGAGAAAGAGAGAGAGAGAATGACTGAGAGAAGCAAGATAGCAGAGGAATAGGATGAAATCAATGTTCTCGCTATCTCCCACTCTCTTCTTATATCTTGAATTGTCACTCTTTTCACCCTCCCTACCTCTATCACAGTCTCTCTTTATCACTCCCTCTACCTCTATCCCACTATCTCTTTCTCCCTCCTTCACCCTCCCATCCTCCCCTTCCTCCCTCCCTTCATGTCTCCCTCTTCCTCTCCCTCTATCTCTCTTATTATCTCTTTTTGTCTTCTCCTACCTTCTCTTTAATTCTCTTGATCGCTCTCCCTCTTGCCATCCATCTATTAACCTTTCTCTCTCCTAATACTTCTCAATATGGAGATGCTCTCTTCTTCTTTCTTGTCATCCCTCTTTTTTTCTCACCTGATCTCTGTCCCTTTCTAGAGAAAGCAAGAGAAATAGAGAGAGGAGAAATAGAGAGTGCTAGAGAGAGATAGAGAGAGGTGAGAGGGAAAGGGAGAATAAGAGAAAGATGGGGAGAGAGAATGAGATATTAAAAGTAAGAGAGAGTGAGGAAGAGAGAGTGGCACAGAAGGAGCAAGGCAAAGGGAATGACAATAAGAGAGAGATGGATGGGGGAGAGTGAGTTAGAAAGTGGAGAAATAGAGAAAGTGAGTGAGAGAGATAGGAGGGAGGGATACTTAGAGAAGGAAAGGGAGTTGAAGAGATATATAAAGCTATAGAGAGTGAGAGAAAGAGATAGAGAGAAAGAGAGATAGTGAGGTAGAGAGAGTAAAAGGAGAGAGTGAGAGAAAGAGGAGGGAAAAAATATATTTAGAATGACAGGGTGTGAGATTGAAAAAGAGAATAAGAATAGAGAGATATATCAATAGAGCGAGGGAGAGAAAGATATTCAGAGATCGAGGGTCTCTTTCTCTCTCTAAGATGGGAGAGAGTGATGGGGATAAAGAGGGAGAATGAGAAGGAGAGGGAGAGAGAAGAGAGATAGGGAAGGAGAAAGCAAAAGAGAGAAATCAAGAGTGAGATAGAGCAAGATAGAGAAAGAGAGAAAGGGGAGTGAGAGAAAGAGGAGTGAGAGAAAGAGGGAGAGTGATTGTGAGGGAGAAAGAGCAAGAAAGGGGGAGGGATATAGAAAGAAAGAGGGAGGTAGAGTGAGGTAGAATTTAAGTGGGAGGGAGGGATGCAAAAAGAGTGAGAGAGTAGGAGAAAAAGGATAACGATAGAAAATGAGAGAGAGACATAAGTAAAGATAGAAATAGAGGTTTGGGGGAGAGAAAAAGAGTGAGGAGAGTGAGAGAGCGAGAAAAGTGAGAAGGGGAGCATGAGGAAGGGAGAGAGAGAGTGATAAAAAAAGAAATAGAGCATGATAGGAAGAGAAACACCTCTCTCTCCCTCCCTCTCACACTTTCTCTTACGCACACTCTCTCTCATCCTCTCTCTATCCCTTCCTCTCTATCACTCACTCCTATGTGCCTATCTCTCTTACTTCTCCCTTTATCACTCATTATATCCTCATCATATTTTTCTCTCACCCCCAGTCTCACTCTCATCTCTATCTTGTAATATCAAGGGAGAGGAGGGATGGATGGAGAGGGAGAAGGAGAGCAAGAGAGAGTGTGTGAGAGGGAAAAAGGAAAAGAGATAAAGAGACTGATAAATAAGTGAGAGAAAATGAGGGTTTGAAATAGTGGGAGGGTTAAAATAGCAGGAGGGAGGGAGGGGAGAGTGAAAGAGAGAAAAGAAGAAAAGAGTGAGAGAATGAGTTGTAAAGAGAGATTGATAGGGTGAGAGAGAAAGATAAAGAGTGATGGGAGAGAGAATAACAAAATACATGAAGGGATTATGAGAGAGAATGATAGTGAGATAATGTGAGAGAGGGAGAGGGAGAGATAGAGAGTAGAGAGGGAGGAGAGGGTGCTAGAGAGAGTGAGAGATAATGAGAGAATGAAAATAGGAGATATCAAATAGGGGGATTGAGAAGAGTGAGAGTAAGAGAGCAATGTAGAGAGAGGAAGAATGTGGCCAAGAGAGAGACAAGAGAAATAAATAGAGTGAGAGAGAGATGAGCGAGCGAGAGAGATTGAGAGTGTGGGAGATAGAATGAAAGAAAGAGAATGAGATAGAGAGAAAAGAGAGATGGAGAAGGATAATAATATTAGAGAGCATAAGAGACGTGGAGAATGAGGTAAGAGGAAAAATGTGAGATAGGGAGATAAAGAAAGAGAAGGAAAGAGAGATAGAGAGATTGAGGAAACGTGAAAGAGGGAGAGAGAGAAAAATGAGTGACAGAAAGGTAGGGAGAGAGATAGGCCCTAATGAGATGGTCTTAACCCTTGCACTCTCTCACCCTTCTAATGATTGAAAGAGCGGGGGAGTGAGAGAAAAAGAAGAAGAAAGAGAAGCATAAGAGAGATAAGAGTAAGAGTACTAGAGCGGGACGGTAGAGGAAGGAAGGGAGAAAGAGAACAAATGAGAGAAAGCAAGTGGGGGAGATAGTGAGTGAGAGTTAAAAAGCGCAAATGATAAATTGATGGTAAAAGCAAAAAAATTAGTAGGGAGAGAGAGAAGAAGCTAAGAAAGTAATAAAGGAGAAAAATTATGAGAGATAATGAGAGGGAGTGAGGGAAAGAGTGAAAGTAAGAGAAGTACAGGGAGAGAAAGTAACAGAGAAAAGGAGATAGTGGAGAGTGAGAGAAAACAAACCATGAGAGACTGTGAGAGAGTGAAAAGAGATATAGTGGTTGAGAAAAGAATGGAGAGTGAGAGAAAACAAAAGAGTGGAAAAGAGATATAGAGAGAAAGAATGAGAGAAACAAGAAGAAGAGATACAGATAGACCCTGCGAAACTGTGAGAGAGTGAAAGAGAGCATCATTAAGAAAGGGAGGGCGAGAGCATGATTGAGAGAGCATGATTGAGAATAGCATGATTGAGAATGCAAGAGAGAGAGAATGTGCAAAGATGCACTCTCAAGGAAAGTAAGAGAGAGGGGGAGAAGAAAGAATGAAAAATCTCTCCCTCCTCTATCCCTCATTCTCATTCTCTCTCATGGTCTCTCCTTTCTCCCTCCCTCACTTCTCTCCTTGTCTGCTCCTTATCCCTCATTCTCTATTTCTCTCTGACAATTTACTCTCTCCACCCTCTCTCTCTCATTTTCATTCTCTCTCATGCTCCCTTTTTTGCCTACCTCCCTCATTTCTCTCTCTTTCTCATTCTCTCTATATCTCTCTCACTCTAATTCTCTCTGTATCTCTCTCTCTCATTCTATGTCATTCCTCATCTTCTCTCTCTCTTACTATTGCTCCCTCCTTCCCTCTCACATTTTGCCTCTCTACCCCCTTTTTCTTTCTATATCTCTTTCAATGCCTCACTTTAACTCTCTTTCTCTCTCTCAATTTCCCTCTTTTGCCGCCCTCTCTTTTTCTCTCTCTTTATATCTCTCTCACACACTCTTGATATCTTTCTCTCCTTCTTTCTCCTATCTCTTTTCTCTCTCCCTATGTGTCTTGCTCCCCGTATCTCTTTCTTACCTCTTTCCCCCTCTCTCTAACTAAGAGAGAGACTCTCCATCCCTCCCAATATTTTTCAACCTCCATCTCTATCTCACTCTATCATAATATCTTTTTTGTTCTCATTTTCTCTTTTACCCTCTCCCTCTCCCTCGCTTTTTCCCTCGCTTTTAAGATTTCTCTCCCTTCCACTCCTCTTCCCCACTCGTTCTCTTCCTCTCTCCTTCTTTGACTCTCCCTCCATTATTATCTATCATTATCTCTATTTATCATATCTCTCTCTAGCTCTACATATCTCTTGTACTCTCAATATATCTTCTCTCTCTCTTTCAAACCTACATCACTACTATCTATCTTCTGTACTCTCTCAATTTCTATTCTCTCTAACTTTCTCACATGATAGAGATAAATTGATATAGAGAGTGAGTGAGAGAGAGATGGGGGATCAACCTGTCTCACTTTCCGTCTCTCCCTCTTTTGTTCCAACTCCCTCTCTTTCGCTCGCTCATTCTAACTCTCTCTCACTCTAGATCTTTCTCTCCCTCTCCATATGTTTCTCACTCCTTCTATCTTCATCCATTTCTCTCTTTCTTTTTACCTCTATCTAGCTCTCTATCCTTCTCCTCCCATATTTTATCTTTCTAGTGAGAGATAAGAATAAAGTAAGAAAAATAGTGGGAGAGAAAGATAGAGAGAGGAAAAAGTAGATAATCTAAATAGGTGAGATAAAGAGAGGAGTTCGGTTGAAAAAATAACTGAAGAGAGGAGTCTGAGCGAGAGAAAATAAAGTGAGAGAAGACAAGATTAAGGGGTAGTGAGAGAGATAGAGAAAGACATAAAAGAGATGGAGGATGGAGGGAGGGAGGAAAGGGAATAAAGGAGAAAGATAGAGTGCGAGAGAGATAGAGAGTGTGTGAAAGAGAAAGAGAGAGAGAGATTAAGGTAGAGGGAGAAAGGGGAAGGTAGAGAGGGAGAGAGAATATAGATATCACTCACTATATTGATTCTTTTTTTATCTCTCTCTAACATGTTCAACATATATTTCTATCTTGATCTCTCGCTCGCACTCTCTCTATCCATTCTCTCTCTTCCTCACAATCACACACACTCTCTCAAACTCTTACTCTATCTCTCTATCTATCTTTTCCTCTCTTCACTCTACTTCTCAATCTTTCTCTCCCTCACACTCTCTTTCTCTCTATATCTTATCTCACTTACTCCCTCACTCTCCCTATCAAATTCTCTCTCTTCATCATTTATTATCTTATCCAAAAAGTGAAGACAATGAGAAATTATAAGAAAGGGAGCATGTGAAAGATATCAAGTGAGAGCTCTTTATGCTTTTATCTCACACACTCCTATCATTTTCTCTCTCACTCTCTGTCCCACTCCCTCTTTTTGAAGGGTAGGAGGGAGGGAGGGAGTGAGGGTTAGAAAGAGTGTGAGAGAAAAAGAGCTGGAAAGGAATAGAAGGGAGAGTGAGACATTGGAAGGGTAAGAGTACGAAAGAGATTTAGAGTGTGAGAGAGTTAAAATGGGGGGGGAGGTTAAGAGAGAGATAGAGCAAGAGATAGAGAGATAAAGTGAGAGAGAAAAAGATTTTGGGAAACGGAAAGAGAGAGTAGAGAACGGAAGAGAAAAAGAAAAGAGGGAGGGAGGGTGAGAGAGAAAGTAAGAGAGAGTGTGTGTATGTGAGAGAGTGTGGGCAGAGAGCAAGATTGTGAGAGAGTTAGTTTAGTATGGAGTTAGTATGAGATAGATTTATTGTAAGAGAAGAGTGAGAGAGAGAGAGTAAATGAGAGACTTAGTGAGAGAAGGGATAGGATAAGTAGAGTTGAAAGAGGGAGAGAAAATTGTGCATGTGAGTGATTGAGAGAAATAACTCTCCTTCTCGCTCTCCTGCTCCTTCAATTCTCCACTCACTCTCTCCCACACTTTGTCACTTTCCCTCTTCTATCATACTCTCATTCTCACTCATTATGTTTCTCCCACACACACTCTCTCATTATCTTTGTCTCCCTGAAGAGAGAGTAAAGTAAGGAGAGGTACATGGATGGATGGAGGACCAATGAGAGAGAGAGAGAAGTGGGAGGGAAGGAAGATAGGAGAAGAAGAGGATGTGATCTCTCTTCTCTTCTCTATCTTCATTTTTTCTCTCTCACCCCTCCCTCTCTTACTCATTCTATCCACCTCCCTCTCTCACAACCCTCTATCTTCCACCCATTCAAACTCTCCCTACTAAGATATATAAAGATAAGAGGTGAATGAAGGAAAGTCTCTCTCCCACTCTAGCTCTTGCACTCTCCCTCATCTCTCTCTCTATATCTTTTCACTCTCTTCCTTTCTCTCATGTTCTCTACTCTTTCTAATCTCCACACTCTCCTTACCTCTCCATCTCTTTCATTCTCTCCCTAAGGCTCTCTCTTCCCCTCATTCCCTCTCCCACGCTCGCTTTGTTTCTCTCTCTCTCTTTTTCCCTCTCTACCCCTCACTCACTCTATCTATATCTATCTCTCACACTCTCTCCTGATTTTTCTCACTCTCCATCCCTCCCTCTCTCTCTCTTGTATTATCTATGTTCTCTCATATTTTTTTGTATCGTTCTCTTCTGTCTCTCTCTCACTCTATTATTCTCTATCGTTCTCTTCTCTCTCTCTCTCTCTCTCTCTTGTTCTCAATCTCTCGCTCTCTTAATCACTTCTTCTCTCTCACTATCTTTCTCTCTTGCTTGCTCTCTCTTTCTTTCTCCTTCATTTTATCTCTACTCTCTCTCCCTCTCTCTATCTCTCAAGCTCTATCTTTTTCTCTCAACCTCTTTCGTCTCTCACTTACTCTCATTCTTTGACACTCTCCCTCTTGTATCACTTTCTAACTCTTGCTCTCTCCCTCCTCTCTCATAGTCTCCCTCTTCTCTCTTTCTACTTGTCTCTCTAACACACACTCTCCTTACCTCTTTCTCTTATCCTTTTCCCCTCATGCTCTGTCTGTCCCTCCCTCATTCCCTCTCCCACCGTCTCTTTGTTTCTCTCTCTCTTTCCCGCTCTACCTCTCACTCACTATATCGTTATCTATCTCTCCCACTCTCTCTAGCTTTCTCTCACCCTCCATCACTCCCTCTCTCCGTCCCTCCCACCTCTCCATCACTCTTGTATTTTCTATCTCTTATGTTTTCTCATATTTTTTTGAATCTCTTATGTTCTCTCTTACTTATTGTATCGTTCACTACTGTCTCTCTCTCTCAATCTCTTCATCTCTCTCACTATCTTTTTCTCATCTTTGGTCTTGCTTTCTTACTCTTTCTTCTTCATCTCTCCTCTCTCCCGCCCCCTCTCTATCTTTCAAGCTTTATCTGTCTCTCAACCTCTTCCCTCTCTCACTAACTCTGATTCTCTATCACTCTCCCTCATGTATTACTCTCTAACTCTTGTACTCTCTCTCCTCTCTCGTTGTCTGCCTCTCTCTACCTTGATCATTCATTAGTTAACTCTCTCCATTTGTCTCCCACATGTCTCATTCTCTAACTCTTGCTCTCATCCTCATGATGAGAGAGAGAGAGCTAGAGAGAGTATTTAGGAAGACATAAGTGAGAGAGAAAATGAGAGGTAGACAGAAAGGTGAGAAAAAGAGATGGGACAAAGAGGGAATTGACTGAGGCATCTCTTTTTCACTATACATCTCTCTTATTTTCTCTCCTACTCCCTTTCTCTCACACTTTTTTCTCTGCATCTCACTTAGTTTCTATCACTCTCTTAATCTCTCTCTCTCTTTCATGCTATCTCTCACCCTCCATCTCTCTTCTTCTCTCATTCTCATCTTTCTAGCTCTCCATCTTTCTTGATTTCTATCTCTTTAGTTCTTCCCTCTCCCTCATCTCTCACAATTTTCTTCTACTCTCTCTTGTTCTCTCTCTCCCATACCTCTCCCTTCCTTTCTCCCTATACATCATTGTCTCTTCCAACCTATCCCTATCAATGCCTCATACTTTATTGTCTCTCTCTCACCCACTCCCTTCTCTCTCTGTCTTTCTCTCTCACTTAATCTCTTATTTTTTTGTCCCTCCTCCCTCCCTCCATTTCAATCACTCTCTCTTTCTCTCTATCTTTCTTTCATATATTTCTCCATCTCACCTCTCACAATCTCTTTCTTCATGTCATGTCATGTTCCCTCTTTGCCCCTTCCTCTCCCCTCTTGCAATCTCTCTAGTTGTTCCTCTTCTCCCACTCTCCCTATCTCTCTTTTTTATCTCGTGCTCTCTAACTCTTGCTATCTCTTACCCTTCATCTCTATAAAACTTCAATTTCTTTCTTCACTTTCTAACTGTCCCACTTTATTTTCATAGACACTCTCTCTATGTTTCTCCTCTTATTCTCTCATCAACCATCTATTTATCTCCCTCTCTCCCTCCGTCCAAACCTCTCTACCGCTTCTATCTATCTATTCTCTCTCTCTCCCTCACTATCACTCTCTCTTTTGGAGAGAGAGCTAAAGAGAGTAAGAGTGAGATAGAGGGACAAAATGGGATGGAGAGAGGGAGAGCAACAACTCTCATCTTCACTCTTGCTCTATCTTCATCACTATTTCTCTCCCTTCCTCTCTGGTCTTCATTTTTTTTCACACACTCTCTCTCTCTCGCCATCATTAGAGAGATAAAGATGAGAGAGTGAGAGAGGGGAAAAAGTGATAGAAGAGATAGAAAAGAGAGATAATGAGAGATTACAAAAGAGATTGTGAGAGAGTTGGAGTTAGAGAAAGAGAAGAGAGGAGAGAAATGCGAGAAAGGGAGATAATGTGAGATAGAGTGAGAGAGAAATAAAAGAGAGAGAGATGCTTATATAATCTCTCTACTCTCTCCTTCTCTATCACTTTAACTCTCTCATTCTCTATCCCTCTCATGTATTCCCTCTCATGTATTCTCTCTCTTTATTCTCTCTCTTTTCCAATCACTTACCCCCTTACCTCACTTGCTTGATCTTTCTTGACTTTCTTTCTCTAGCTCTCCATCTCTCTCTCTCTGTGTCCCTCCCTCTCTCTATCTCTCGGAGAGAAAGAAAAAGACATATAGAGACAAAGACAGTGCGTGAGTGAGAGAGGTTAGGGAATAGGGAGAGTATGCCTCCATCTCTTTCTGTTGTTAGTGAATCTCTATCACTCTATCTCTTTAGCTCTCATATGTTTATCCCTCCCTCCATCTCTCTCCCTCTCTCCTTATCTCTCTTTCTCTCTCACTATCTCTCTCCCTCTCCCTCTCCCTCTCTATATGTTCTCTCTCTCCCCCTATCTCTCTCACTCTCCCTATCTCTTCAGAGAGTTCAAAACTCTCACATTGAGTCAGGGAAAAAAGAAATAGAGCGATAAAGGGAGAAAGTGAGAGAGAGAGAGAGTCGCAGTGTCTATATCCTTTTCAACCTCCCCACTTTCTTTCTTAGACAAAGTGCAGATGACAGATAGAGATAAAAAGATCAGAGAGTAAGAGCAAAATTGAGCATGTAAAGAAAAATAGAGAGGGAAAAGGGAGAAAGCAAGATTCCAGGGGGAGATTGAGGAAATGAGCAAGGGAAGGTGAGAGAGGCAGCAAGAGCATCAGAGAGAGAAGAGAGAGTTGATGGCGAATAGGTTGATAGTTTGAGAAAGAGAGAGGGAGCTATCTTCCAATCCCTCACTCCACACACATGCCATGTCTTGCTGGATTGAGAGAATGAAGATAGGGAGAGAGAAAAACTTCTCTCCGCCAATCTCTCTTAATATCTGTCCCTTCCAATTGTCCATCCCATTACCTTTCTCTCACTCCCACTTAGTAAAAAAGTGATAATGAGACAGAGAATGAGATAACAAAAATAAGAGAGAATGAGATAAAGTGAGAGAAAAGGGAAAGCATCAAAAAATGAGAGAGTGAGAGGAGGATCAAGGAAGAGGAAGAGCTCTTTATTTCTCTCTCTCTCTCTTAGGGCTGGGAGGGAGGGAGAAAGAGATAGGGACACATGTCAAGAGAAAAAATAAGAGCGGTGAGCGAGAAATGGGGGAGATATAGAAGGAGAGAGGTAAGAGAGATAAAGCTCTCTCTCCCCTTTTGCTCTATCTCATCTCTCTCCAACTCTAACCCTCCCGTGCACTCTCTCCTCTTCCAATAAAAGAAAGCTTTTTCTATCCCCCCTTTCTTTATCTAGCTTTCTCTCCTCTCTTTTACATTGTAGCACTCTCATGCTCTTTATCTCCCAAGGAAGGAGGTTAGTGAGATAATGAGTGAGATTTATCTCTCGTTGAGATTTATCTCCTGATTTATCTCTCGTTCTCTTCACTCCTCTTCTCTCCTCATCTCTTTCTCATTCTTTATTGCTCTTCTTCTTCTCTCATACTATTAATATTCCTCTTTCTCTCTCTCTCTCTCACATTATTCTCTCACCTACCACTCTCCCTCCCTCACTCACTTCCTCTTCTTGCTCTCCATCTCCCTCTCCCTCTCTTATCCCTCTCCTCTCCCTCTCTTATCTATCTTATTATTCTCTTTCTCCTTCTTGTATTCTCTCATTCTTTTTTCTCTTCAATATCTCTTTCCTCTTTCTATCTCTCTTCTCTCTCTCTCTC
>NW_018221229.1:0-7801 GCF_001263595.1 Phalaenopsis equestris
CATCTCTATTTTAGTAACACCTGAATAAGACAATAGTAACACCTCAATAATACCTTAATTCACCTCAATATTATCTCAATATACCACAATAATATAGCAATAACATGATAATAAAATCTGAATAACACATTAAATCAAATCAAAATCTCAATAACCCCTCTATTGTTACATTATTTTGTTGTTTTTTTTATTTTCTATGCTTTAGTTTTGTTGTTAATTGTGTTTTCAGAGAGTAAAAATCGGTGTTATGAGAATATTCTGTGGTGTTATTCTACATATAATGTCCTGCGACATGGTGTTAAGGGAATATTCCTAGTGTTATATAGCAGAATTTGAAGAATATTACCCTCGTGTTATACCACGGTGTTATGGGAATATTCCCCATGTTATACCATGGAATTAGGGAAATATTCCCCCCGTGTTATATCACGGTTTTATGGGAATATTCCCCATGTTATATTGTAGTGTTAGGGGAATATTCTCCCGTGTTATGCCGTAAAGTTAGGGGAATATTTCCCTATGTATACGGATACACCTAAAATATATATCATTTATGTACACATTTTTATACCTATTTTTTAGAATATTGCGCTTTAATGGAAGGTATTTGTGTGTTTTTCTTTCATGTACAGTCAAATAGATGGAAAATAGTGAAAGGAGTGAAAAATGATCAAATTTAGAGCAAAAATGAAGAAGGTGTGCAAGAAAAATTGTGGCGTCTAAGCACCCAGGACTGGCACATAAGCACCCAATACTGGTGCTTAAGCACCGGGATAACAGAGAAGACCGTGCCTAAGCGCCACATACCTCATGCTTAAGCGTCAGAGGTAGTTATTTGATAATTCAATGAATTTTTTAAGGAGTGTTTGAAGAAACTCTCGGTGAAAATGTGGTTTATGGTTAATGGATAGGAAAATACTGAAAGGATGCAACTCTTGGAAGATTTATTGAATGTGTACACATTTTGAAGACACACCAAAGCACCTTTTGAAAAATTATAAAAGAAGACTGGAATTGAATTATTGATAGAGTCTCAATTAGTCGCTGAAACCCCTCTCTCATAGATTAATTAGGTTATTTTTAGAGAGAAGAAAGGGAAGAGTTGTAGTGTCATAGTAGAGAGTATTATAAGAGAAAGAAAGAAAAGAGATACAAAGGAACTTCAAGAGTTTGGTGAAGAGAAGTTTGAGATAAGTTTTTATCTTTATTACTACATTTGGTTTTAATTTTAGTCTTATTGTGTGTTTACATGATTTTTACTCTTAAACTTAAGTGTTGTTGCATTTTCTACATGAATTATGAGTAGTTTTCTTTTTACTTTTTCCTTAAAATGGTAAATGATTAAGTGTTGGATGGAAGTTGTGTGAAGTATTGGTCTTTAATGTCAGAATAAGTTGTGATGATTTTAAACTTTATACTTCATTTACTTCTTGATTTAGCCAATTAAGATGTTAATATTTGTTTTAAGAACATGTAAGATCAGAGATGGTATTATCTCAGTCAACTAATGGTAAGAACCACTTGAGATTGTATGGATGAGAATGTAATTTATATGGTTGTGTGAAAATAAATAGGGAAATAAACTTTGAAGGGTGTAGAGTCAGAGGACTTTAGAGTGACAGGCTAATGCCCTCAATTCGATTAAGTGTTTTAGGTCTTGATACGAGATGTTAGCCCCCAGGTGGAGGGAGAAGAGGGAACTCTAGAGTGAGAGCTATTATCTTCGTTAACTAGCCTGTTTTTAAGGTTATTCAAACTTTAAATTATCCAATGTTCATTATAACATCTCTAGTAAGGGTAAAGAATAATATTACTTCTATTTAACTCAACACAATTTGAATACTTCCACAATAGAATTCCTTTACTTGTTAATGATTCATGATAAGGAAAAACATATTTTATTTATATTGTCTTCGGCTTACAAATATCTAGTTAAATTTAGTTAGTTGTTTACTTTATTTTCAATTATAAAAAATTACCAAAAAAGATTCAAAATTTCATTTCTATTATAACATATATAGTTTGAGTAAGACTATTTTTTAAAGTAGAGTTTGTTATCTAATTTCTTATTAAAAATTTGTAGTATTCCCTGTGGGTTTGATATTCGGGGCTTAATCAAAGAGTTCTATATTACTTGATAACGATACGTATACTTGCATACTATCCTAATTAAATATATAAGTTGCAATCTTATTTACTTCAGAGTCAAGTTTTTGGCATCATTGTAAAGTAAGAAATATAAATAAAAAAAATTGAGAATATAACCACACATAATTTGTAGTATTGTCATAAAATTCAAGATCATATACCGCAGAGTTAAGGAATATCACCCATGTTATTCCGCGATTTAAACATAGTTTTTTAAAATTTGACGTGTTATTCCGTGGTATTTAGGCTAATGCTGTGTTATGGGATAAATTGAATGTATACCGTTGTGTTATGGAAATGTTATGGGCATTTTCCCCTGTGGCATTCATATTTTTGTGGATTTATTTATGTTATAAACATCATTATCAAAGATAGTTTCTAAAAATTACCACATTTTCTATTAAATTAACAAACAACAAAATGTATATGCTAAATTATTGCATAGATTGCATTATATTTGCAAATATATCAAATTCTAAAGGGACAAATTGAATGTATATACATGTATTTAAAAAACTGTAAAAATTGTAATGTATTAAGTTCTCAAACATACAATCTGTCAAATGCTAAAGGGACTGAACAATTGTTTAATATTTAATCTTGAACAAGATCAAAATAGAGTAGGCAAATTTAGTTCTAAATCTTTTCATATCTGCTTGCCAATTCAGATTCTCGCTCTAATCGACCTCTTGACCCTGTATTAATGTTTCCATGTATTTGCAAACAAACATGCCATAGTAAAAGCTATTATTTTGAGCAGGTACACCCTTAATAAGTGTAAGTGACCATTTCTCAGGTTTGACTTTGAAAGCATGGGCAACATCTTTTGTAAACAATTTTACCTGCAAAGTTTATTGATGTGTTATTCTTAATTTATTGCTAAGATTGTTGTGTTAACACAATTTTTGTGGTATTGTGTTTTTTCTATGTTTTTGGGTGTAATGGTTGTGTTATGACAGTGTTACTAGAGTGTTATAAATGTGTTATTTGTGTGTTATTAGTGTGTTGTTGTTGGTGTGTATTGTTAGTATGTTATTGGTGTGTTATTGTTGTGTTATTGGTGTGTTATTATTGTATTTCTGGTGTGTTTTTGTTGTGTTATTGTTTGATTGTATTTCTGGTGTGTTTTTGTTGTGTTATTGTTTGTGTGGCATTGGTATGGTAATTGCGTGTTATTGTTATGTTATTAGTGTGTTATTGGTGTGTTATGGTTGTGTTATTGGTGTGTTTTTATTGGTTTGGTATTGGTGTGGTATTGGAATGGTATTAGTGTGGTATTAGTGCGGTTATGGTTTGTTATTGGTGTTTTATTGGTGTGTTATTGATGTATTATTAGTGTATTATTGTTGTGTTATTAGAGTGTTATTGGTGTATTGTTATTGGTGTGTTACTGATGGTATTGATTCCAACAATGCAAAAATAATAATAAATTTGTTAAATATACTTACAACTTCGGAAGAAACATCCTTATGCATCTTGTTGGGTAGAGAGTCGTATAATCTCCATTTTCTTAATTTTAGCTCTCCCATCAACAAAGTTCAATGTTGATTATCAAGATAAGAAATAATATGATATCAACATTCTTAACAGTTTCCTTTGTGATATGTTGCAAGAAAGCTGCCCTATTAAATTTCCGATGCATCTACATAAAATGAAACTTTGAATTGAGTGTATAATGAAGATATGAGTAAAATCTATATGGATAAATTAAACTTGTGTAATTACCAAATATTGCGGCATTACATAGATATATGGTCTGTATAAATCAGGTGACACGAGTTCTTTCATGCAATATGTTAGCAAAAACGTCGACATGTACATTTGTAAACCATCGGTTCAACAATACATCCTCCAGGCCCGCGCGGTCGATTACAATCCTATAACCTTTGTTAACAATACTATCATGTCTATATCGTTAACAAAGAAAACTTGTGACAATTGAATATAAAACTACTGCATAACATTAAAACTATTGTGAGCATTTACTTCCTCCCCAGTATTTCTCGTAGTGCAGTCATCAATTACATCCTGCATCTTCACTGGTACCAATGATCTACTAGGAAATTCAATGACAGATGCCACGGGACGAAGCTAAAAAAGAAAATAATACCTATAAAGTACAACATGAAAATTTAAGATGTGGTTCACACTAGAATGAGCTAATTTTTTGTACCATTATTGCATAGACGTCTGCATGGGAGTTGTGGCTCTGGCTAGGGATGTTTATAGGCTTTCTAAATTTGAGATTGTCATTGCAATAGTTTCACGAATAAATTGTTTATTTAGCTCAACTTCATCAGAAGCTTTTTCCAAGTCAAAAGACTATACATTTGGTTTCATTATTGGTTGATCTCCAATCAATGTTATTTCTAAATTTATTTCTGATTGTTAGCCTTCTTGGGCTTCAATATCTACAATAGATGCAACAACATTAGTCCACAAAAGAACAAAAGTTATTAACCATATTATCAGGTTAAACAACAGGGTAAAAAAAATATAATGAGCTTTTTACTATAAGGGACAGAGGCTCAAGAACATCATGTATTGGTCGTTCGACTTGGTCAGGATCTTTTTGTAGTTTCTCATCCCTAGTTACAACATTGGCTTGTGCATTTTTATTAGTTCTTAGCTCTCTCGGGCTTCAGTATCTACAAAAGAAGACGGAAGACAAGTCTACAAAAGAATAATAGTTATTAAATATAACATCAATTTAAATGATAGGGTACATAAAAGAATGAGCTACTTACCGTATGGGACAAAGACTCAAGAAGATCCTTTACCACTTGTTCAACTTCAGCAGACTCTTCTTGTATTGTACATCCCTAGTAACAACATCGTCTTGTGCATCTCTTATTGTATGTTGACCCTTTTGGGCTTCAAGTTCTTCTGCATCTTTGGTATGTATAAAATAAATTCTTACTAATTTTCTCCTCAATATCCACATCATCTTTTTCAGTATGTTCATCAACAACATCAGTAACTCTCTTTGTTGTCTTTGACAGGTATTGTCTTTCAGGGAAACCCAACTTCTTCTTCCTTCTACTATCGTTGGTCTTACCCTTCGGAGAGATGGCTGGTCTATTTCTGAAGTCTTTCTCTGAACCTCTTTATCAGCTTTGGTTTCTTCTAATCCCTGAACCATAGCTGTTAGGTTAGACAATGTGTCTTCTACAATAGATAATTGTTTATTCATGCTAATCATTGATTTTTGTATACTTATACTTATTTTTTCCTGAGGTTTAAGCAGCTCACTTATTACTTCAAATTCATTTTTTTCCCTTGTATATATTGCTTCTGGGTGACATCTCTTAAAACAATTTGACCCACGCCATAGGATTTGGGCGACGATGGTCCGACCTGAGTTTCATAGCGTGAGAGTGTCCTAGCCGGGCTAAGCTATCTCTGGTCTGGATTGGAGAGCAATTGGAGCTCATCATCTTTTAAGTTTAAAAAAATGTCATTAACTTATAATGAAAATCATAATGTCCAAAACAAACTTAGTAAAACAACCTAAATAAAACATAACATAAAATCTTTTGATGCAATAAATGACTTACCTGTACATGCCCAGGCCTCTTAAAAGCTTCATGAATTTGTGGTGTTGTCCACCCATTACTTGTTGGCCACGTCAGCATGCGAGGTGTAGACTCGGGTGCGGTAGGAGTAAATAGAAACGTGTGCTCATAAAACTAAAGCTGAGGATTAGACATATCTCAAACAAACTTGTCAGAAGGAAAAAAACAAAAAACATAAAGTCACAGGGAAATTTTTTTGGAATAAAACAAAAAACATAAAGTCACAGGGAAATTTTTTTAATATTTACAATATGCACTTATAGTTAAAAGAAAAACAAATCTGTTGATGTATATAAGTGATTGATTCCATCAGCAGACCAGTTAAAAGAAGAGAAAGACCATATATTCTCCCCAAATGAATAAAGCCATGTGGGCACACCAAAATTGCTTAAGGAAAAAATAATTGTTAGTAAAATCTTAACAAATAAGTGCTCAAAAGAAGTGGAAGGCTCTCCTAAAAACTTTGTCAACTCTTTCTTTATTTCTCTCGCATCTACACGAGATGACAAAGTTTTCTTCCAACTAACTGCTTCTCCTCTGTAGAGCATGCCTAACAACAATGCAACAAGGTCAGAGTGGAGTTTTACACAGTCCCACCTATTACAAACACTCTTCTTTCATAATTCCAAAATCTCAAGGTATAAAAGGTCAATATAAGAAGGCATATCAAAAAATTGAATGACATTTATTTCTCGTAACAAGTTCATGATATCCTCGGAGACGTTGTGTATAACAATATCAAGTGCATCCCTTACTGTAGAAGGATGACATATGCAATTGAAATTCTTTGCGTTCATAAACCTACAATAACAATAATGTAAAAGGGGGCATTATTTTGTAGACATTTTTCTTCAATCACTTCTTTTCACATTATTCCAAAGTTATTGTTGTGTTTTTGTCTAATAGTTGTGTTATAGATGTGTTATGGTTGTGTTCATGTTGTATGCTTGTTGTATTTTGTGTCATCAATGTGTTGTTGTTGTGTAGTTATTGTGTTATTGTTGGTTATTATTGTGTTATTGTTGTGTTATTGTTGTATTATTGTTGCTATTGCGGTGTTAATAAGGTAATAACACAAGTAACACAACCATAACACAACCATTACACATCTATAACACAACTATAACACAATAACACAACCATAACACATCTATAATACAACAATAACACAACAATAACACATCTATAACATAACTATGACGCAACTATACTATAATAACACAATATTAACACAATAATAACACAACAATAACATAATAATAACACAACTATAACACAACAATAACACAACTATAACATAAGGAAAAATTATCTTTTTATTTATAATAATCAATGTAACATAATACCTTGAAGACTTTGACAGACTGCTAGCTTCTTCAATTCCCTTGCGACCTTACATTGTTGTGTTATACCAAGAGGAAAGGTAAACCAAAACTTTGAATCATGTGATTCCGAACGACACAATGCTCTAAATTATAAACACGAGTTCTTGCGCCGAAGAGGAAGCGAAACCGACTTTGCGTAAAGTTGGAAGAAGTCGAAACCGACTTTACGAAGAGATGTGAAGAAAGAGAAATCGTCGAAGAAACCCTAGTTTTTACGCCGAAGAGGAAGCAAAACCTCCGAAGAGTAAGCGAAGAAAAACGCTTGAAGCCACTGAAAACCGGCCGCAAAAGAACAAAATGCCGAAATATGTCATAAAAGTACTTTTTGTCTGGATCGGTGTTTCATCGGGCTAGATCCGGGTCGGTTTTGCATGACAAAATGCATATTTTAAATTTTATTTGAGGTGGGGCCGAGAATTCGAGCTGATTTGACTAGTTGGACGAACTCATTTCATTTCATTGGACTGACTCAGCTCTGCTTCCGGACGAACGTAATATTGTTAGCGCATTCAAACCTCAAGCTAAAGAAGAAATTTTACATCAGTACTACGCACGTAAAAATAACGTGTGTAGCCAATCAAAACACGCCACGACATCTCGCGCGGTAGAGCAAAAAAAACGGCGCAGTAACACGGGGAATATTCTCTCCTGTGTTATTCATGTGTTATTGCGTGTTATTCATGTGTTATTGCG
>NW_018221229.1:7922-19558 GCF_001263595.1 Phalaenopsis equestris
ACAGAGAAAAAAACAGCTCAGTAGCATGGGAGAATATTCTCTCCCGTGTTGTTCTTGTATTATTGTGTGTTATTCATGTGTTATTCATATGTTATTGCGTTATTATAACACCAGAAATATTCCCAAGATACAATAACACATGAACAACACACAATAACACATGAATAACACGGGGAGGAATATTCCCCATGTTACTGCGCCGTTTTTTTTCTGCATCACGCGAAATATCGTGACGTGATTTCATTGGGTGGGCACGTTCCTCTAAGCAAGTGCCTAGTGATGTAATATTTTCTCCAAGCTAAAGGCAGTCGCTGTTATCGTTGCAACCATCAGTCCTCATCACGATCCATGGCGTCGCTTCTCCACAAGCTCCTCCGAAAAGCCCAACTTCCTTCGCACCAAACCCTATTTTTGTTGAGCAAATTGCAGCCTCGCACGTCCCTTCTTCGAACTTCAATCCTTTCATCAAACCATGATTTCTTCCTTAATCAATGTCCCGGTTCCATGTCCTGTCCTTCAGAAAATGATGCAGCTGAAAACGCGCTTATTCGGTTGTGCCCATCATTTCCACCTTTCATTAGTCTGGAACCGTTTTCCCGATCTGGGAACTTTCAGTTTGATGCCGAGCAACATTACGGCGGCGAAGACGATGGCCCGACGATGTGGGCTGATAGTGTTAAGAAGAAGAGGAAGAGGAAGATGAACAAGCACAAATACAGGAAGTTGAGGAAACGCCTGCGCCGCCAGACTTAGGTGATTCCGGCTTGTTATATGGTCAGAATCTAAGCGGGGAGCTTGCTTTCTTAATTTTTCTTTATTTTCTTCTTTCTGTATCTTTCCTATTGCAATCGAGGCTTGATTTTTTTTGGATTTAATTAAACTCTTTGAAGGGCCAAATTGCGTTTTACAGCAGCTGTTGGTATTTAGGTTTGGCATTCATTGTTTAGCATGTTTTGTGGGCATACATATCAGCTTAAAAAAAATTTACTTTTTCTGCTCTGGTCCATTTCTTAATGTACTTCTGGCTATGCACATAAATAACTCAATGATTAATAAATGTGTTACTCTACACACACTTTTCACTATTTTTTCCTTTCATCGCCTGTACCTATGTCCCTTGTAAGAGAACAATAAGAGGCCTTCTCTTTTATGGTTGAATTTATGTGGTTTGACTTCCATAAAGGGTAAACACTGAGTTTATGATATAGATAGTTCTCATAAGCGAGGCTTCTGTATTATAAAATTTGAACTGATAGGTTCTTTTAGATTACAAAAGGCAAGAATTAATAATATAAAAATTGAATAAATGATATGCATTTCAAATTGATATGAAATTATTTTTTATCATTCAGTATTATTGAATATCAAGTGATATTTAAATTTGATAGGTTTTGTTTCTTGGTTTTATCATACATGGGAACATATTTATGCTTTAAAACTTCTGCAATTAATATTGGTTCTTGAACAAGCAAATACAATTGAAAGTATCATGCACTAAAAAAATGTCACGACAGTGAAAACGAAATTTAAAAACACTATAGTTAAATTGGCTATGCTGTTTGGATCATAGTGTTGGACAATAAAGACATTATTGATGTCCAATTTGAGTGTGGAAAAAGTGAACGTCAAAATAGATAAATTTAAAAAAGATGGGAATATTTCATTTAGGAATATTTATATTAAATACATCATATGAGTATCCCTTATTCAAGATAAGGTAGTTAAAAGTACACTTAGTTGATTAATGCTTGGTGGGTAGTAAATGAGGTCATATGGGTTTTGTAGGGAGTGGATTGGTGCTTGGGAATGCTGGAAGAAAGAAGCAAACAAATCTTTAAATAACTTGGAAAAGAATGTATGTACACTACTTGGAGAAGCATAAGGACTTTGCGTACATAATTTTGAGCAATTTGCATGAACAACGTGGATCAACTGTGGAAGATACATTTAACCTTCAATGATCTCATTACATAATTCTTTCAGTAATCAATCAATTAATCAATCTTGTTACCTAAAGGATGAGATTATCCATTTTCTAATTGCAGTTAACCTGAAGAAAAATGAAAGCAAACACTAAAAAATTTTCAAGATTAACTAGTCATATAAAATGCTTGAAAACTTGTTTTTTTTCAATTCATGTAACCTGATTTAACTATTTTTGGTTGACCTCTGAAAACCTTGGTCCCATTTTAGGCTAAATTGATTGGATGGTTAACCAATTCTCATTGTTTTGCATCAATTCAGTCGGAACAAAAATTTCTTTTCTCGAAGAGTTTAGGTGGGTGCTATGTAATAGGCAATAGTATTGATACATTGTTTTTTGAGCAGTCAACTTCAGCAGGCTTCAGTATTAGTAAGTTTAGTGGCTTCTATGGAGAGCAACTTTAATCATTATGTACTTGGTAGTTTTTGACATCTTTGTGAACTGGTTCAGGATCTGGTGGAGGTGTTAACATTAGAAGCACTATAGTTATCATTAATGGTGGCAATTTTGTTTTTAGATTCGCTGCTCTATTTGTTGCAAAACTTGTCGAAGAACATACAAATGAGTATATAAGTTTGAGAGCATCTCGATTAGGCAATATGCGATAAATGAATTTGCGATCCAATCAACGAATATATGAAGCACAATATCTATAATTTATATATGATAATATAATATAGAACAATCATATTTGTAACTTTTTTCATTTATTGTAAATATGGAAGGATCACTATAAGCCACATGGTTTAATTCAAATTAAAATTATTTTGTTCTTGATAAGAATTACTTAACAAATTATTAAAATTAAGAGCATCATCATTTTATGCAAACAATATTTGGCATGGACTGTGGGAAAATTAGTTTTTTTGAAACATGTTGGTATTTATATATATTTTTTTTTTTCAAAAGGTTTGACAACAATTTTCTTATAGCTGCTAATTTTTAGCATATCTGGCTGTAAAAAGAAATTTCTTATCATAAGAATTTCTAGAAAGCATCAAGAAAGTAGCCAAACAAAGGTCATAATGCAACCATCATAAACCTAGATTCTCATTTGAGTACAAACTTTGATTCATTCTTTTTAAAACTAAGCATTTTAAGTTTTTTTGTGATGCATTTCCAAAATTCTTTTGCAAAACCATGGAAACTAGAGTTAGCAAATTTAAAATTTAATTGCGTATTCATATAATAGATATGAACATAAGCTTATAGGTAATGCAACCATCAGTATGTTTACATTTTTTTTGATCTACCACATTTTCTTTATGCATACAATGATGAATATACCCATGCATTTTATACTCTTTGTCATGATAATTCTCTACATGATTCAATCATAATTAATAATATCCTCTAGTGTAATAATGTAGCAAAGCAAGTTTGATTATGCACTTATAAAGAATAAATTACCTAAATTTTTCTTACCAGTTTAAACTATCACCGACTAATAATAATTTATCTAGGTGTAGCTAAAGCTAAGTGATATAAATAGATCTAAGAATTTGTGAACTGTACTTAGAAGCTCGATGTTCTTATGTCATGCACTTGGGAATGTAAAGTTAATAAGATAGTAATTCAGGCATTAGTTAAAGCTTAAATACCCTGAAATCGTATAATGCTATCAAATAAAAAATTGTTGCGATTGATCATTCAACGATAATTTTGTGAAAGTGTCTCTTTCCATTCAACAAATTTTATGCAATATTAGCCACCCAAACCAAGTGCAGATATTATATCAAGCTTCAAACTCGGCCTCATTTGGAGCTAAATGCATATGAGGCTTAATTTATAATTTATTTTACATTTTCTATATTTTCTTTGAAGTTTTTTTTTTTATAAACTATTCTTAATCTGGTAAGTCTATGTTTATGTAATTTTCCTTTTTAATTGGATTTTTCTTTTGCTGTACTAATCATGACTCGTTATCTTTAATATTTAAATTATTCCTTTTCTTTGTCCACCATTTCTCTCTGTCTTCTATCTAATTGCTTCTTTTTTCTACTTACTCTTATCCTCAATGTGATCCCTAATCTCAAAACCTTCTCGCTAGAAGTCTTTTAACCCTCTCTTAGTACTTCAGTTATATTTATAATATTTTTCTTTAAAATTCCAAACTTTCTTGTTATGTTTGTTTTTTTAATTCCTTACATTTTATGATTAGTACTTTGGTTAATTCTTATAACCTTCTGTTGCTGTGCAAGTTTACGTCAATTCATCTTGAACTTGCGTTTCGTTTCATTTAACAAACCTTGTGGCCATCATTAATTGTATTTTATGAGTGGTATACATGCCATTTATAATTTAAGATGAGTTTGAATTTTTTTTAAATTTTATTTTTGGGTGGTTTGTTCTTTTCTAAAATGGTTTATATCTATAATAAGGGTTTTGTATTTTTTTTATTCACCTAGGGTTGATGATGGAATAAAGAAGGTTTTTATCCTGAATATGATTTCTTTCTTTGTCTATACCTTTTCCGCCCCCTTTGAACTTATTTCATTTTATCCTCTAATTATTTTTTCTCATTATTGTTCTATTTTTTTTCTTGACATTAATTTCTTCTCTTCTCAATAAGTGAAATATAAAATATCAACCAAAATATCTCATTTTTCATCGCCTAGCTCAATCTCAATTTATGCCAGAAATTTTTAAATCAAAAGGGTTCTCAATGAAGAAATTATGAATCTTTGGTTCAATTCTTCTCTCCATACCCAAGGACGAGTTTGAGACTTTGACTCTTCCAACTCTATTAACACACTTTGCTTTAGCTTTCATCTCTCTTTCCTACCTTCATTACTGCTTTCATCATACCAGTAAAATTTTCATCTTTCAATCTCGATTGTCATACCACCGATATCATTGACGGTATTCCAAGTCTTTTTTAACCAATTGGTTGCAATTTTACTTGACTATGATCTTAATCATTTGTTGTTATACCCATCTTGTCAATAGCTTCTTGAATTGCTGCTTATGATATTTGTTTCTTACGTCCATCAACAACTTCCAATAAGTTCTTGCATCGTGCATTGCCTGCATCCCAACGTCATGCTAATGAACTAGAGTGATAATGATGCTTTGAGTCGGTGATTGTTTCATGCGGTTTTGAGTGGATGAGTTCAGTGATATTGTGAGATTATGAGGTTGTCAATATTGTGAGAAGCCAGAGTGAAGCTGGCTTGTGTTATAAGGGTCTATGAAAACATGTTTAGAAGACTCAACTATTAGTAGATAGGCAAGACAGGGAAGGAATCTGGATAAAATCTATGAAAAAGAGTCAGAGTGGAGCTGGTTGAATGAAAGGTTGCAGTAGAACAATGAGGAAAATTGACATTCTTATTTGAAGGTCAGTTGCGTTCAAAGAGGTTGAAAAGAATGTCTTGAGAAGATTTACAAGATTTTATGGCTGACGTGTCAATGCTTTGAGATTTATGGTTGGCAAATTAGGAACAGTCACACAGAGTATGGGGAAATGCATTAGTAGGACAGAGAAAGAGCTTGGACTGTAGGATGTATTATAATACATGTCTAGGATGTTTTTTTTTAGCCAGAATTTTCAAGGCTATATGTGAGATGGTTATTGGAGCTGATGGTGAGAAAGCTTTCATGGGATTTGGGTACCAGTTTGACTATTTGGTAATCGGTTAAGAAAGTGAGCTGGATAGGATTAAGTTTTGTTGTTACTTATACTTATTTATTTTTTTAATTTTTCCTTTGAATTTTAATCCTACCTTCTTTTTTATTCTTTTATTATGAAAGGAGAAAAATGACGGTGGTGATTGAGAAGGGGTGATTGAGGACGGGGATGGATTGAGGAGACATAATTGTCTTTCAAAGTGGAAGAATCAAGAAAAGTATTTTTGTATAACATTTGAGGAAAGATATAACTAATACCAAATTGTTAGAGGATCTAACTAAAATGTTTTTTATTTTTTTTTATTGTACAAGGAGGCTAGGATTTGATTTCTTATAGTGTTTATGGGGGTAGTGGGTTGGTGATTGAGAATTTTTGAAGAACGAATGAAAAACTAGAAGGAAGAACTCATACATAATTTTATGAAGATTTGAGCTTATTGGCATGTAAAATAACTCATTGGATACGCTAATTTTAATTATAAATTGTATATTTTTAGAATGAAAAACTGACTATCCAGATCATCAAGATAGGAGGACTCTAGATCCATCCATTAGTGGAAGCTATTTTTAATGAAAGAAACTAAAGAACAATAATATCGACTTAGGAAAATAGTCATTCAGACGTGTTAGTAGGTATCATAGAGGCTGACCACTAGAGATAGAGCGCTAGAGGCTGAGCGCTAGATGCCGAGTTTCCGAGGCCGAGCACCAGAGTTCGAGAGCCAGCGGCCGAGCGTTAGAAGCTGAATACCATAACCTTAGAACTTGCAGCCGGTAGTTTGTAGTTGAATATTTGAATATCGAGTATTCGAGCCTTCAAGCATCGACAACATAGTTGGAAGTTGACTTATCCCTGACCCTTGTTATGGTAGGGGTATGATTATTAATAATCAAAATGTACACACCCAAAGACTCGGTAAAATTGGCCTAAATATTTCATTTTATAAAGGCCAATCATTAGAAAAAAGTAGCATCTAATGTAAAATGGATCCTTCTTTGAACCTCCAACCAAAAATTAGGGGTTCTTTTTGATCCTTAGTCCCTTGAAATACACATTATATGTCTAATTTTCCACGTCTTGCTCTCTTTATCTCCCTAGTCAAGTCCTCCCTTAAATTCTCTCTTTATTTACGCTCAATTTATGATGAGTGATTCAAGGATAGATATGATTTTAACACGTAAAAAAGTTACGGTGAGCGTGAATCATGCCACAAATAAGAAGATAAACAACACGAAGAGAAGAACAAAGTCATCGAGAAGTTATGAACAATATGGAATGCATCAGAGAATTTGTCGCTCAATAAATTCATGAGCTCAAAGAGTAACTGATGAAAGTGATCAAAGAGACTTCTGCTCAAGGAATAACACCGCCACTTTAGCCGCCAGTCCCTCTACAGTGAAGAGAACCAGACGTTGATGCTCAAAGAGCTTTCATGCCAACCCCGAGTGAAGTTGATGACACTATCACCTTGATAGTGCGAGATCGATATCGTTGGCTTGCAATAGGTAAGGACACACCCATGTGCCACGATCCGCTCAACCGAAGCATGCTTTCTCTAGACAAATTTTCGAAGTTGCTCTTGATCACTTCAAAATTCCAACCCTAGACTCTATCGCTTATGTTCATCAAGCATGCCTGTTGGGAATGCCGTTTTGTAATTGTGTAAGATTGGCCATTGCAGATTAGCACGGAAAGGAGGGGCAAACAAACTTTAAGAAACAAGGGAGTTGGATTAACCAAGATTCAAGAAGGCACCACATCGTTCTATTTATAAGGGCCATAAGCCTAAAATTCAAGAGAGTAGTTGTCTTATGAGCATTTATTTATATCTTAGGGTTAATTATTAAAATTTAATTCTATTATTCTTATCAAAACATAATTTTCTATGATGCGAGAGAATCGAGAAACTAAATATGTACAATTAAATATTGACTATCAAGATCATCACAAAATTAGACGACACTGGATCCATACATCAACCAGAGCTACTTTTAATTAATGAAGCTAAAGAACAATATTATCAACTTTGGAAGGCAGACGATCAAACGCATTAGCAAATATCGTGAAGTGTGAGCAGCACTAGAGGCTGAGCACCACAGGTCGAGCGCTAGTGGCTGAGGGCTGGAGGACGAGTACCAAAAGTCGAATGCCATAACCAAGCAACCTGTTACATGGAGCTGAATATCTGAAGGTCAACTATCCGAGCCTTCAAGCATTGACAACACAGTTCGAAGTTACAACAGAGGCATGATAATTATTAATCAAAATGTACACACCTAATGACATAGGATAAAGTAGGCTTAAATATGTACAATGAAAAATTGACTATCCAGATTATCAGAAAATTAGATGACGCTGGATCCATACATCAACAAGAGCTACTTTTAATTAATGAAGCTAAAGAACGATAGTATCGACTTAGGAAGGCAGATGATCAGACGCATCAACAAGCTTCATGAAGTGTGAGCAGCACTAGAGGTCGAGTGCTAATGGCTGAGGGCTGGAGGCTGACTACCATAAATTAAATGCCAGAACCAAACAATAGTAGCCTGTTAACTGGAGCTGAATATCTGAAGGTCAAGTATCCGAGACTTCAAGCATTGACAACACAGTTGGAAGTTATGGGAGGACCATGATTATTATTAATCAAAGTGTACACAACTAATGACCTAAGGTAAAGTAGGCCTAAATAGATTATTTTTTAAAGGCCGAACATTATAAATAGGGACCATTTATTGTAAAATCGATCCTTTTTCCGAGCATCCAACCGAAAATTAGGGAACCTTTTGATCCACAGTCCCTTGAAAGAAACATTTTCTATATGATCCTCCTCATCTACCTCTTTCGTTAACTACCTGAACCCCCCTCCTCTCTCTCTCTGTTTATTATGCTCCATTCTTTGGGTGTGATTCAATGACAAGTCTGTTTTCAACAATATTACTTTAGTGATTAATAGATTTGATCCTTTTAATATGGTCCAATTGGAGACAATTATCCTGATAAAAATTATCTTCCATTGTATCGACACATGTTCTGGATTGCTTTTTAGTTGTTGATGTTGAATGTCTTGCAATCTTGGATTTTTCAAGCTAAATATTAAGATGAGATCGCAAAATCATGCTTGTAAGTTTATAGTCAATAAAGCTTAAATTTAGATAAAATCATTTCCTTTGATGAAAAATGCATCCAAAATTTATCAAAAATAAATAAATTTAGGATCAATGAAAACCATATGAAAACAAAAACAAATCAATAACACAACATTCAATTATCCAAATTATATGAAACTTCACAAAATACTATATCATGAGAAAATCAATTAATAAAATTACAGTAAAAAGGAATATGATAAGAATCAAAAAACTATCAAGGAAGGCTTTACCTATTTACAAGTAGTTAGCTTTTTTGAAAAGTTTCTAGTTTCCATTTTCTTCACACTAGAAAAACCTCATCCAAACAACACTAGAGCCCAAAAAAGGAAACAAAACTATTGAATAATCCAATTTGTTTACGTGCACATTTAGAAATTACTTCAATTTCTGTTAGGTTTGTATGAAAATTTGTGTGTATTTCTAGTGATGAGTTGGATTTGAATTCCTATTAGGAGATGAAAAAGTAGCATAATTCAACATTAGCTGCAAGTTCATGAAACATAGTCGAAGTCAAAATTATTGAAAATTTGATTAATATAAGAACTTTTTAAATTACTAGTCATATTAATAATAAACTTTTATTTTTTATAATTAATAGTTATTTTTTGTGATCTTTTTTATTCAAACCAACTAAATGATTAATATGAAATGAGAGAAATAAAATTAGTTAAATAATAATATTTTTTAAAAGGATATTATTAAGAACACAATAACTTGTTTTTTGCAGATGAGATGTGTCAGATACTTTAAAAATAAATAAATCACACAAATATGATATGTTTTTATGGATGGCTAATTTTAAATTAAATTATCCTAAATGATTGAAAAATTAGTCGTGATGAATTATGCTCTTTTAGATTTGATTAAATAGATGAAGTTTTAAATTTTGAAGTCTTTTAAGCATTCATTATTAGTAAAATCTCTAAAATTTGGACACATTTTAACTCTTTCTATAAAGCTCTATATATGAATTTATAGATTATATGACTAATGATAAAAAATAAAATCAATCTCAACTTGTTTATTAATCATAATTGCTTGATTGATTCTTCAACCATAGTATACATGATTTATTCACTCACATTTAGTAATTGATTTAATTTTTCTTGAAAATTTAAATTTAGACATGCGCTTAATTTCTATTTAAGAGCCAAACTTTTACTTTTGATCAAGTGTGAGTTTAGGTTTATAACATTATCTAACGTAGAAGTAAATTCATATTCATTAAATGTAGATGGGTTTTATTTAAAATTGCATAATATGAGGCACATCATGAAGCCCACCTTAGTATTTTTTACAAAAAATCGCAATGAAGCCTATGTCTCATTATCCTAGGATAAGGTGCCTCACTTAGGTTGGGACTCACCTGCACCTTGTGATAAAAAAAAAAAAAAAACTCCTCAAGTTTTTTAGACTTCATAATTTATTTTAAGAAAGCTAAAAGTAATATTAATTGCCAATATACCTCTAAATAACAAAAAAATAGGAGTAAAAGGTATACATAAAAAGTTTTATAGTTGAAGTTCTAACTATCAACGTAGTTATTATTTTATTTAATATTTTTATTTATGATTTTTAATTAAAAGTTTGAAGATAACTGGGATTAAATATAATGAAGAACGATAAAAAATAAATATGACTAAGGATGAGGTGTAAGATAAACAATTTGTTATGCCGATCATTCTAATGAAATATTAATTAATCATCAGTAAATTTACTAAAATCTATCAAATATATACCAACATAAGAATCATGCATATTTGAATTTGATTATATTGAAGAAACCATCATATTCAACCTTTTTTTATGTTGAATTATATATTAAAGATGATTTACCATTAAATCTAAATTTATATCTATATTTGTTGAATTTAAATTTGTTTTGCACTTAGGACTTGCTTATGAACCTCAACCTATCTCTGAGTCAAAATTTGTTTGAAATCGAAGATAAGCAGATGAGCATATTTGATTTAAATTTATGATTGAAATAAAATTATTGCTAATTGTGAAATCTCATAAATCATACTGATTAAAGTTGATAAATCAATTGAGCTAATTGATAAAAGAATTAAGATATTACATATTGATATTATTCTATGTTGAATGATTAGAGCTAAATTGATTTTATTTTTAATTCTTTTATTCTTGATATGCAAAATAATAAGTCATATAAAGCGAGTAAAATTGCTTCAATATTTGAAAGAGCTATTGATGCAGTTTAAATTAAAAAGACTAGAATTTTAAAACTTGGTATTTATGCTGTTAAATTTAAAATTACATAATTCATAACACCTAATATTTAAATTATTTGGGATAATTTTATTTTAGGAGATTGTACATTGATATGGACATACAGTGTGTGTTGTTTGTTTTTACGCTTTATTCATCTTTTCATTTAGCGATTAGTTATATCATATTCTTTAGTATTTTTTAGGAACCATATTGGTAGTTTAATATTTTAATTTTTTTTGGCACGTATCATGTTAGCGTTTTGTGTGATAGAAAAATACTGTTTAGACTGAAAGGAAAATTTTATAAGATGGTGGTGAGACCTGCAATGCTTTATGGTGCTTAATGTTGGCCTTTAAAAGAAAAGCATAATACCAAGTTAAGTGTTGCCAAGATTAGAATGATTAGGTGGATGAGTGGCTTTACACTTAGAGACAAAATGCGAATTGAATATGATAGGGTTGGTGTGGTGTAGCTCCAGTGACGGACAAAATTAGAGAGAGTTGTCTTAAATGGTTTGGTCACGGTAAACTTCGACCATCTGATAATCCGATTAGGAGAGTAGATGTTTTAGATTCGACTTATGTTAAGAAAGACAGAGGTAGACCTAGGAAGTCTTGGGCTTATTGGGCTTATTGTA
>NW_018221229.1:19568-22857 GCF_001263595.1 Phalaenopsis equestris
TGATCTTAATTTATTAAAACTAAATGAAAATATGATACTAAATAGGACGCAATGGAGAAAAAGGATTCATGTAGCCAACCCCACGTAATGGGATTAAGACTTTGTTGTTGTTGTTGTTGTAGTTGTATCATGTTATCCTTTTGAAAGATTTATTTAGTGGTGACAATTCTATTAATATATTGAGTTGTATATATAAGAATTTCAAACTTCATGATAGATTTATAGTCCATCTTAATCATGAAAGTATTTTTTTAGGAACCAAGTGATCATATAAAATCATACAACACATTATTATTTTTGATTTTAAATTGGACAAGAATTTTGGTATTAGTTCCATATTCAATGTATTTGATTTGATGTTATATCATGAAACAACCACCAATGCCTTCAATTCTCTTTGCTTTCCATCTAGTCCTTGGGAATACATGTTCAAACAGCCATATATTTCTTGTACCTTTAATAATGATATTAGATAATGAGATCATGACTGCTTCTGGTGGTGATATATTAGAAGTTATCCCTTACACTTGTGTCATAAACGTATATGTGAAGCTCCTGAATTGCTTATGTAGGAAGGACAACAATTATGCCTAGATTGCCATGACGAATATCAAATGCTTAATTTGTTAAAGCTGATTTTTTCAAGCCAAAAAAATTGATGGAAATCAACTTATTGGTTAAGTGTGAATTGAGACGAGCAAATTGACAGTGTAAGCATTGATTTATGATTTTGTTTTAATAAAATTTTATTTTGTAAAATTTATAATTAACTTTTCTCATGTTTACTCATATGGGAACCTTTTGTGCTCTTTCATTCCTTTTTACTTTTCTTTCTTTTGGTTTAGTTCAATTTGCCATGCTGGTTATGGCTGGATGTCTTGTTCATTGTCTGAGATGATTATTCATTTAGGTTCTCTTTATTGCTTTTTTGGTTCAACTTGTCTGACTTATGGCCCATGACTTGTATGTTTGATTTTTAGATTGTGAATTGATTGTCTTTGGCTTTAGTTGTTCATTGTGCTGTGACTAGTGGTGAATTGGTCTTCTTCTGTTTTGAATTTTTGTTACTTCCCATAAGTTCCATGTTTATTCACAAATTATTTTCCCCTTTGCTTACATTCTGGTTAGATTTGATTCTTTTTGGCATGATGCAAATGAGACTAAATTTATGGGTGAGATTATCACTTTAATCTGGCATGAGGTCTGGATTGTTATTTGTTAACTTCATTTTGTTGCTTTATTTTGTAATTAGTTTGCTTGTTTGGTTGAGTTCTTTTGAATTTTCTGCGATCTTTTTCTAATCTGCTTCTGATTTATTATTTTTTTTTATTCCCATTTCTATGAGTTTTTTATCAGATGACTTAAATTATTACTTTTGTGCGGATGTTGTGTTTATTTGGCTTTCAGAAAGGGAATGAATAGTTATCTAATTTCGAAGTTTGTGACTAGAAATTTTAACTTGTGCATGTGATTCTCTGCATCTCATTCTAGTGCTTCATTAGGAAATTTCATACCTTAAAATGTCATGCATTATTCCACTATTTCTCTTAGAAGATTATCAATGACATTTCCATCTCTCTTTTTTGCATTCTTTCTTTCTTTGCATGGATCCTCTACATTAGCTTCCTCCCACACCATCTTTTGTGATATCCTAGACTATATTCTTCTTATTCCTGAATTACAAGCTAAATTGAAATGAATCAAATGAAGATAAGACTTCATGTTGCCTTGACTATTGGTCACTTTTGCCATGGTATTTTTCCTCTGGATTGCAGGCAGCGCTTCAACAAAACTTAAATGCTCAAGTAATAAAAAAATGAGGTATTTCCACAAAAGTGTTATTTTAATATATGTTTAACGAAGTCATCTAGTACTACTAGATGCCTTTGATTGGAGACCTATTCGTCAAAAATCAATTCATCATGAATTCTTTTGGATACCCAACCAATCCGTTTGATTGATTCCACATTTCTTTGGTAACCTCTATTTATGATCATACAGTAGATATTATTGCAATACAGCCATTGTCCGCAGTAGTTTTAGCTTTGCTCCTAGTTAAATTGCTATTAAATTTAAATACATAAATGCACCAGTTCATTGGACTTCTTGTATGCTGTACATTATTGATAGTATTTTCTTGGTGCGGCCAACACTGAATTTCATATATGACCTTATTCATTCATTTTTCTTATTGAATTTCTTTTGTGTGGAATTTTCAGCTTATAAGTCCACATAGTAGTCTGTTAATGCAATAATTGTTTTGAAGTATGTTTTTGGTGAAGTTATAGTGTAGTACAAGTTTTACTCAACCTATTCCTCATGGCTTTCCTACCATCTTTTGAAAATGATTGCTAATATGACTTTGGGTTTGAGTAAATATTTTCTTAGTACGTTGTTATGAGATAAAATGTGAAATTAATTTATCCGGGATAGGATTGGTGTAGCTCCAGTGCCGGACAAAATTAGATAGAGTCGTCTTAGATGAATTGGTCACATTGAACATCGACCATCTGATTATCCAATTAGGAGAGTAGATGTTTTAGATTCGACTTATGTTTAGAAAGGTAGAGGTAGACCCAGGAAGACTTGGGCTTATTGTATAAAAAATGATATTAATTTATTAGAATAAAATGAAAATATGACACTAAATAGGACACAACGGAGAAAAATGATTCATGTAGCCGACCCCACGTAGTGAGATTAAGGCTCTGTTGTTGTTGTTGTTGTTGTTGCTGCTGCTGTTGTTGCCATTACAAGATAATTATTTTAGGTTTATTTGCCTTTGACATGGTATCAACTGGATTCATGTTCCTGAAGTGCAATATGAGGTGCAAGTAGCTTCCTTTTTCTTTCTTTTCGGCTTTTACTCACGAAATGCAAAGCAGGTGCTCTCTAAAGAGCTCATGAAATTTATATTTTAGCATGCAAACTGAAGTACACATTATCAGTAAATATTCATCATATCTAGCAACAATTACAGACAAAAAAATACATTCAATGAAATATCAGTGATGGTACATAAATTTAATTATACATATAATGAAATTGCAAGAATATGCATCTCAGAATTCATATGTTTACAATTTCATTACCTAAATTTAGATATTTATTTATTTAAAACTCAAATCATTAACAGTGTATAAAAATATTACAAATATTGATTTTTTTTTCTTAGCTGAAATCACAGCCTTATACTTATGTTTTTATGTGGCTGACACTAAATTGCTATTATGAGTAATTATAAAAAAAGTAACAGATATATATATATAAATATATATATATATATATA
>NW_018221229.1:22891-31407 GCF_001263595.1 Phalaenopsis equestris
TGTAAATACATAAGATTCATGTGACATTTAATTACCCATGATAATATCAAAGCTTAGTAAGAGGTCCATTGAATGGCCTTGGATTAGACTTTGTTAGGGGCAGCCAAATTGATCGTCCATTGTTAAAATGCATGTGGGAGAATTTTCTCATAACTACTAAGGCCATTCTAATCATTTTGCCTTAATAGCAAACAATGAAACTAATTTTTTTCTACTTGCTTAGAATACATGCAAATCTCACGTAAATTACATTTGTTAGGTACACTTTTTTGTCATATTTGCATCCAAATAAATATAAGTCAGAGTGGAATATATAATCAAATAATGTGTAATTCCTAAGACACCAAATGCCTAGAGTAGTTGCATCAATAAAATATTTTAAACTATGTTCAACTATAATCAAATTTGATTCGGTTGGATATGCTTGAAATGTAGTACATGGACATACACAATATATTGTCTCGATAGCTCGTCGTAAGGTGTAATAATAATCCTATCATATGTTAATAAAATTTTGTCGGTCCCAATTGTTCATGATATTTTATTGATTTTAATGATCATAAACAACATGGAACTAAGAGTTGACAAAATCTTGAGTGATCGCAAGTACAAGACACCATTAGAATGAGTCACTTGATATCTTGTACTTTATTATAGAAAAATTGAGTCTTTTTTGTATAAAATCTACATACAAAATATTATTGATCTAGTGGACAAGCAAGTAAGGATTTATTAATACTTAAATATATAAAATTTAGGCATCACCAACATTACATTGTTAAAATGTATTTTCATATATGCCAATATATTTTTCTAATATTACTTAGAAGACCACACAAGTTTATTAAATAGAGAATTTGATCATTATAGTTTTAGTTTCATTAATTAAATTAATAAAAAAATAATTCTGTAATAGATATCACAAAATCTTATATGAGTATTCGTAAGGTATTTATGGGCTTTCATAAAATATAGTGATGCTTTGTTACTTTATGGATATATATATATATATAAATTTACAACTATGCACCTTATATAAACTATACGAGGTACTTAGGGATGTAAGTAATTTCTGGCGCATTTCTTGAAAAGCAGTAACTCTCTCCTTTTTTGCAGCAATTGTAAATATTTTTTTTTTCCTGAAAATTTTTTGGTCAAGAAGGTAGAGAGTATTATTTGCTTGATTATGGTGATATCTTCTTAGTTTTTGATGATGTGTTAAACTTGGCTTTTTCTCGCACGATCACATTTGTGGTAAGGGACCCAAAAATTTTTTGTTGTACTTTTCATGTTGTTTTATTATGCATGGTTCAGTGGGTGCAATATAGGAGAACATGGAGAAAGATCTCTTTCGAGAGGAGATTAGGAGGATGTCTCCATGCTCAAATGGTTATCCTAAGATAAAGTGCTTTGCAAAGACTCTTATAATCTAATAATAATAATAATAATAATAATGATAACAATGACAAACAAGATAATAAAAATACAAATAAAAATTATTTTATAATATTTTATATTCTTATGAGTTAGAAAATAAATATGATAATAAAATATTATGATTTATTTATCAATAATTGTTGGAATCATGATATTGTGAAGTTTAGGGTTTAAGGTGTAGAACTATAAATTTTGCTCATGCTTTTTATATGCTTCACTTAATTTAGAGGTTGAAGTGGATAAAGTCATCCACATAAAAGTTATGAAACAAAATTGTAAGCTTTCTTATATAAGAATAGATAATATGGAAATGATTAGGAAAGTAATGATTAACAAACTAAGAAGTACACGTCATGTCTGAATTTATAAACCTGAGTTACTTTAAGTATGGTTTATCTATGTTTGAGTACAATCAAAATGAACATTGAAAAATAATGATAAAAATTATAATTATATAGTTAATATAATTATAATTACTTACTATTCTAATTAATATATGATTAATTAAATGAGAGTATGACAAGAATAAAGAAAACTCAAGAATGAACATGAATAACTTGCTTTTATGGCAAAAGTAAAAAAAATTAAATTTGGGAAGTTGCTTCTTTTAGACAAACACTAAAGAGAAGCATAGGTGAGTGTTGAGGAGGAGAGGACAAGGAGAAAATGAATGTTAGTATTCATTCTATAAGTTTGTGAAGATAATTCAATTAGAGATTTCCTCTCCAAATAGTAGTATACCCTTCTTTTATCTTAGAATTCATTAAATATTTTACTTGAATGTTATTTAAGAGATGACATTTGATAAATATTGAACTCTTATGAGACTATATTTAATATAAAAAAGTTTTAGAAGATGGAAATTATCCTTGCATATTAAATAATCAAAAATTTTAAATGAAGTTTTCAATAAAATGTATAAAGCACACCAATATTTTTTTTAACTTCAATGTAATTCATGTCACAATTCGTCATTGTGATTAAATATCTTACATAATTAGTACATAATGATAATTTATGATTTAGATAAATAAAATCAATATGGGTATCAAATGAGTACCATATAAAATATTGAAATAATTAATTATATGTGTAGTGTTTAGTATTATATATTTATTGCATGTTAATCTTTTGAAACTCTTAATTTAATTTAAACTATTATTTATTAGTCTAATGATGTATATTTTACAATGAGTAGCTAATATATAAAGCGAATATAACAGTAGCACAGAAGAAACTACATGATAATATTGAAAACATGCAAGAAACTTCAAGTCCATGCTGAAAATTTAAAGAAAGTAAAAGAGAGGGCTCATAACATCAAAATAAGAATACATTAATGATTTTTTAAGGGAAAATAAGAACACATGGCAAACTCTCATGACATAACATGCATGAGAGAAAATTCATTAAAATTTGAAGATGAGTGGAGGAAAGAAGTCATACCTTCCTTTCCTCTAGGATTTGTTGCCATGATCTTACTTTTCCTACGCTTTTCCTTGCTTTGATTCCCTTCCTTTTTTCCTTTATCTCACCATTTTGTGGTGAAAAGAGGGGATTTAAATGAGGATTCAATCAACAAAGGGGAGAAAGATCTGGAATTTAGGCATAGGGAGGAGAAGGGAGGAGGGATATTGGTTTTTCAGTTTTTATGGGGAGAACCCCTTGGGGATTTCAAAATTTTTAATGTAAGGCTCTCTTAATATCATCCAAGAGATGGGGGAAAAGGATTAGGAATGAAGTTGAGACTTTGGAGGGAAATTATAAATGACAGTTCATTAAAGGAGAGGGAATTAACTTAGGCTAGATTTAATGAGATTTGGAAGGAATTAAATTAGGAGAGAGGGGATTTCGATTTTTCCATGAATATATGGCGTAATTAAAGTGGGGGAGGTAGATTGATGACATGGAGAAAGGATGAGGCTCGGAGAGAAATGCTATTTTAGACAACTTTTCAAATATTTTGAATAGAGAATTTATGACAGATATGAAAATATAAAATGTTATATCATTTTGAAAAGGATGAAGCTAGGAATACAATGGTTTAAATGGTTTAAAAAATGGAGTCTTTAGCTCGAGTCACAGTCATTTGAAGTGGCGTGTTAAATTAGGCAAGTTTTGAGCCTGTCGGGGGACAATTATGGTCAAAAGTCAACTTGGTCTTATTTGATTGAGTAGAACTTGATGATTTCATTGTTGAGAATCAGGCTCCTTGATGAGATATCATCAGTCAAAGTGGGAGAACTACCCAAATCCTAGGAGAACTAAAAAAGGCAGGTTTCGACAAAAGGCAGGTTTCAACACTTGAAATTTTAATGAATAGAACTAAAAAAGGCAGGTTTCAACACTTGAAATTTTAATGAATTTTATTTGACCAAAATGTGTATGTTTACCTTCCAAACAACATTTGTTGAATTCCAAACTAGATTTGAAGTTGTATTGATGTGGCTTTGTTAAAATTGTCTTTCTCTCTCCTAATTGTCATTTTCTCTCTCTAAATTATCGACGACTTAAAGGGTGTCCAAACTAAGTTTGATTTGAGCATGGAAGGAATCATCAAAAAGGTTTTGACAAGAAGAATGCAATGAAGATGTACAACTTTGAAAATAACGAGTTGTTGAAAAATTTTTATGTGGGCCCAAATTTCATGCACAAAAATCCAAAGTGTGAATTTTTATGTAAAAATGGCATCTAATGATACACCAAGCTAGTATACATGCTTCTCACATATGATTTTGAAGGTAATGAAGCTTACCAAATGTAATTTGGATCATCCGATTGACCCATGGGAAAAAAAAGATAATATTTAGGATTTTGAGGCAGTTTTCATGCACAAAATTTTGAACTAAAGAATTTAAGTTAAAAATTATTTCAAACCATCATCAAAATTTATTTGCATGGTATTTAAATGTAATAATGAATATTATGCAACTTTTCAAGTGATATTTTGAGCCTTTCAATAATCTTGAGAGAGAAAATGATAATTCAAGGTCTTATCGACCAGATTTGCTTCAAGTTTCAGGTCAAGGTCTAGCTCGAGTGAAGTTCAGTGAAGTATGAAAGGGATGGGAAAAATTGATCTAAAAATGAGGTCAACAGTTTTGCAGACCCATATATCTTGATAAATTTCCTCATAAAAGTGATTAGATCCATTTTAAGGTAATATTTATATTCTTCTGGATGGTATATTATTATTTTAATAATGTACTCGATCATTTGGACAAAAACCTTTTGAGATCTATGTTGGATACTATACCCTGCAATAGAAGAAAAACATCATGCCAAGGATATTTCTGGTGCATCTGATCCGGTGAAGATGGCTCTTCTCTCCATCTCTAGTATTAGCTTATTTTATTTCTCATCGCTAATATGTCTGTATCCCTCATAGACTTAAATTATCCATCTCCTCATTAGAATTTTTATTCACTAAGCTATGAATTGGGTTCACTTATCAAAACTCTAAGTCCTTTAGTTGCTCCTTTAAACCTTATTTAATGAGTTTGCTTCAGGACTCAATTTGGATGAATTAAATGCTTTTATTGAGTTCTCTTTTGAATGTATTTCTTATTAAATTCATTAAAATTTAGAGATTTGAGTGTAGACTCCCTATTAAAATTCTTCTTTGTATCTCAATTACAGGAAGAAGTCATCCCCAAAGCTAATTTTCTCCTTTGGAAATGGAAGAAACCTAACATTAAATTTAACTCATTTCAATGGTGGGTAATCTATCAATTTTGGAATGGGTTTTGATTGCTTCAAGATATCTTATAGTGATCTCACCTTCTCCACATTAAATGTTCCAAGTTCTTCATGATCTCACCTTAAGTCTGAAGAAGGTTTTTCAACTTTAAGGAAGTGAGTTGTTGGATGTTCCTCTAGTGTGAGTATTGAGATTACTATTATTCTTAGGATTCAAACCATTCTAAGAAATCAGAAACATACCAATTCATTGAAGTATCTACAAATCCTAATTTAAGTGATGAACTATAAGTAAGTTGAAGTGTTGGTGGAATTTGTAATGCTCCATCAGTGTTTGAAGTTGGTTCATCCTCCAAGGCTATTATCGTGTTAACCAAAACTCAATGAAGGAACAAGAATAAGAGGATTCATAAGAAGTATATCTGGGTTGATAAGAAGAAGAATTTAACTGAGAGGAATGCATCAGATTCATTTGAAACCTCTTGTCTCTTAGAAGGAAGTTGGCTTTGCTCACTTTTTTTGGCATAAGAAAAAAAAGATTCGTGCAGAATAGCTAAGTTCGATCCACCTCCTCTTAAAGTTGAGTCTCTTATTATGGAAAATAAATAGCTCCATCATCCTCGTTACATGAGATATTTAAAAGAAAAGGAAAAAAAAGCAGTATGGTATAATTTCTTAAATTAGTAGTGGGTATAGTTTCTCAAGAAGAAAGGAAGAAAATTTTGGAATACTATAGACCATTGATGTGTTTTTGTGTGGTGCGTTGTAATATCTTTTTATACTAAAATACACACACGGCAACACAAACAATAAATATGCCGTTCAATCACAATAAAAAGCACTTTAGTTTAAATAGTTTTATATTTTAAAATTTTTAGGCTGCCAAATTGCAAGTAAATGTATCGCTCAAGTAATAAAGGACTCTAATGGAGTCCTAAGTATCGATCCCATAGGGAAGAAATTCTTATGATTATAACATCATAACGTCAAACACAATATTCAAACAACAAAAAATTAAGTAAGCAAAACAAATTTAAAGTAAATTTAATGTACGCTAAATGAAATGCAGTTAAAAAAACTAATTTAACTAAATTATTTTCTAAACTTGAAAGTCAAACTTACTAAGACTAAACAAAGTTTTGTAATGAAGACTTCAACTTTAAGAAGACATCCTTCCCCTTTACAATGAGTTTATGGATTGTGAAGTAATTAAAATTATCTTATATATATATATATATATGTTGAGATAGAGCACGAACGAATAAAATTTTGTTTGTGCTCAGTTCGTTTATATATGGAGCGCAAAGAAAATTATTCTTTTTTAGCTTGTTTGCTTGGCGATAAATCTGTGGTTTGGTTGAGAAAATACTGGCTGCCACTCCAAAGCTCCCACTTCTCCCTCGCATGAGGGCTAAAAATCTCGCTTTAGTTTTTAAGAAACTGGAACAAATTGGGGATTTTAGTCTGTCACACTAAAATCTCCAATTTTGCGCTCATCAAAATATATTTCCCTATTTATTTGTACTCAACCCCATGGACTACATTTTCACCCATGAAATTGAATGTGACTCTTACCTTGTTGTAGAAAGCATAACCCTTTTGGATCTTATGTTTCTTAACAAATTATAACATTTCAATTGGCCAGATCAAAAAAAAAATGAAGATCATAGTTTGAATCATCACAATTTATTGACATTTAAAACCTTACATAACAAAATTAATTCTTCACAAAACCATATCTCATTGTAGGGACAAGGATAAAGAAGACTACTTTGAATTAATGAGAAGGATACGACAAAACATAGATTTTATATACAATAACAAGTTTTAAAAATAAAGAAAGGAAAGAACACAACTTATCTAACACTCATTCTCAAGCAAATCCCTTGAAGTTCCCTTTAAGCACTTTTTCTCTTTACAATCTCACACAATTCTCTCTTAGAAATATAATGAAGAAGAAGTATCCCACATTCCCTCTCTTCTTACAACTCTAGAAGAAAATCCTATCTTCTTCCATAACTCTCTCTCACGCCCCTCTCACAACCTCCACCAAGACCTCCCTAGACTCCCTTTTTAATTTGGGCACCAGCCTTCTCTTTAAAGAATTAAAAATTCCATTATTTTTCCCAAAAGGAACACCTCTTCACATCAAGAGACAAGTCCCTTCATCCAAGAGACATATCTCTTCATTCAAGAGTCTTTCCAAAGTATCTAGATGCATTGAATCACTTCATGGGGCATCACTACTTCATGGGGCGTTTGAATTAATTGGAGCCTTCTAGAACCGCTAAAAAATAGTCAATAACTGCCTTACTTCGTCTTATTTCGTCTCTGGCGCCAATTTATTGAAGTTCTGCACTGCTCTCTGGATTCTTGCGCCTCTTCTCTGTAAAATGGCACCTCTGGTGCCATCTCTTTGTAAAATGGCGCCTCTGGCGCTAGTTTTGGTGCCTCTGGCGCCAGAACGCAGAAAAGCTTCATTTTGATTCCAAATTTCCTCCTTTTTGCTCATTTTTGCTCCAAATGCCTAAAATCAATATGCCTACAACAAAACATGAAAATACCCTTTTTTAAAGGTGAAATATCACCAAAAACAGTATCATCCAAATTAAGCATAAAATGTATACATAAAATTGCACATTTGTTAGGTGTATCAAAATCCCCCATACTTAAATGTTACTTGTCCTCAAGTGACTCTTTTACTACATAGAAAATATGAATTATGATAGAGATTAACTTATAAAATTCTATAATTTGGTCTAATAAATATAATAGTATAACTTAAGAAAAAATTTTAATAACTTAGGTTAAAGCTGAAAGTATAAGAACACCTAGTAATCAAGTCTAAGATTTCTGAATCTTTTTTCATTCTCAGAAGAATTGTAATTTGTCATTTCAAAGATACTTAGAATGTTCATATGAAAAATAATTTCATAAAAACTTTATTATTAAGGATGCTAATACTCAAATACAAGTTTAGAAAATGCAATAAAGCCTTTTCCTCAAGTTGATTCAAGTGAAGCCAGTCAGACATCTCTTCAAGCTTCTCCTCACATATTTTTCTTTTCTTTTTCTTTTATTTTTCTTTAGGATCATTTGAATCTTTTCTTTTTATTTCTTTTTCAAGGATTACTATATCTGGATAGCTGTCGACACTATTTTGGTTGAGGAGTTGCCCGTTGGAAGCTTGCCTGTTGGAAGCTGTCGGTCACCAAAATTGAAATCCTGTCACCCGTTTTGGAAAGGCATATATATATATAGTTTAGAAAAATATGAAATCAAACCGACCCCATATTTTTCATAGTTTAAATGAAAGAACACTGTACCTCAAACCCTGTATCTATCCCAAAGGATAAACACAAGACTTGAGGATGAGGCTC
>NW_018221229.1:31613-33093 GCF_001263595.1 Phalaenopsis equestris
TGGATGAGCTTCCTATAAGGGCAAGCCCCTATAGTTAATTACATCTTAAATGACCGAAGTCACTTAAGAAAACTCTCGATAAAAATCAGGAAATATTATCTTTAAGGATGTCAAAGGATAGGACTTATCAACGAGATCAGACAAAGAGTTGTGAAAAGAGATTGGATCAAATTTGGAACATTTGTTTTAAAATCCAAAGGAGGAAGAACTAGGGGATGTCATAGATCCAGAGGAGAACCTCGGTGACTTCCCAAGCTATCCTTTTGTTTGGCTTCATTTTTGAGGAGAAATTATTTAAATGTTTCATCCTGCCCATTTTATTTGTTTAGGGCTTACATTTGTGTGAAACGATCACACAAATAGCCTGGAAGATGTGAGGATTTAGGTCGTGACAAACGACAACCTCAGAATCCTAAGACGAGTTAGGGCTTATATTGTATAATAGAGATGTACAAAGGCCTAAAGATGAGGTAAGAATTTATGTTGCGTAAGAAAAATACCTCAAAGTCCTATTGCTTGGTTGTTTAATTTTAAGGAAAGAAGTTGATTTAGCTGGGGAAGACATGTTTTGCTGTTGAAGATGGTTGTGCTGCTTACCATGCTAGCTCTAAGCTCCTCATCGTGATGAGTTTAAGTTTTTTAGGGTGTCAGGTTATGATGTCAAATCAGGTGGCCCTATGGTTGAAGTTCTTTAAATGTTATGGGGGATGTTAAAGTTGATTAGAGTGACACCCGTTAGGATCCCACGGTTCCCTTTTTCTGGTACCACTATTTTCTATTGGATTCACTTAGTCCAAATGAATTTACTAAACTCAACTTAATGAGTTCCTTAATTTCATTTAGACCGTGGGAAGCCTCGTTAACATCCATAGGTTACCTCCTTCAAGGGATTCCCGATCATCTGATAGAGATGTCTTAATTTAGTTGCAATTATGGTTTTTTTTGTGATGTTTGTGATTAAATTTTGAGTCGTCTTATATTTTGAATGTTGTGGTGGTGAATTTTATCTTGGTTGATTTTAATTTTGGTTTTGGGTTTTGGTTTTGTGGCTATCCTAACAGTTTTGGTTTTCATGCAAGGTGAAATTGTTATTTAGCATGCGAGTTTTTAAGCATAAAAAGTACAGTATGAAATTATAAGAAAGACGACACTGTAAACTATAAAAGCGTTCTTGGCGAGTCTTCTCGTTCCACCACCTGAAACTCAAAATGCATATAAGGGCATTTTATGTAAAACAGAAAAATAAGATTTTAATGATCTACCCAACTCTAGGTATTATCTTGGTGGGTCCCTATTGACTTGGTTAAGGATGATTTTTGTTAAGTAAAATATATTAAGTTTAGTAGACCTCCGAGGTATCCAACAGATCTGGAGAAAGAAGCAGGTCCATGCTTCCCTCTCACTGCCTCGTAAAAAGTCTCGAGCTCATTCAAACTTATTATGTTGCTTAATAACTCATCCTGTAAATACCTTTAATTCT
>NW_018221229.1:33158-47152 GCF_001263595.1 Phalaenopsis equestris
CTAATCCTCATTTAATCAGATTTGATTTAGCTTAGGTCACTACTAAGCCCTTTAGACTTTTGATAAATGTCTTAGTTATATTTTGAAAGAGATTGAATTTTTAGGTGATGATGATTCATTATCAAAATTTTTAAAAGTCATTTGAATCATTAAATAGGGGTTTTAAATTGGTGAGTTATTAACACCCAAAACCATACCCCTAAGTCTAGGATCATTTAATTTGATAGACTCCTAAAGTTTGTTAATTTAAGGAAATTGCAAATTCATCCTTTAATTAATAAAAGTGAGATTGGTTTCTACCAATTATTCCCCCATGTTTAAATCATCCAAATATGTTGATTAGCATCAAAGGTTACTCATTTCCCTTTCCTGAATTAAGCCTAAATGTTAATTAAGGCTAAATTTCTAAAATTACACTTTTGCCCCTAAGGCTCTATCACTTCATTTGAGTCAATTAAGACATCAAAGGAGAGAATGTGATTTTTCAAAATTTAATTTAATTTACATATTTATTTTTATGCAAAAATAGGATTTTTCAAAGAAAAATTCATAACTTGACCAAGGCAAAGCCTAAACCCTTGAAATTTGTACTGGAGATAGACTTAAACTAGAGAGCTATTGGGACCAAATCTCAGGATTTATTGAGTTATACTTGAATTATTAGAATTATTTTAACTTTTTGGAGTATTTATTAACTATAATTTTTTTTTATTTTGGAAAATTAAGTTTTATATTTTTATTAAATCTCTCTGAGGTCAAGAAACCAAAATAAATAAATTTCACATTTTTCTAAGTTTTCTTTGAATTGTTGGAATTATTTTAGTGAAAATCCATTTTTAGCCTTTAAAAATTATTTTAAGCTTCAAAATTCAATATCTTCACTTAGCAAATTAGGAAAAATATTCCAATTGTTCTTAAGTGCTTAGGAAATAATTTAGAACATTTTCATGAATTTTTTTATCTTTTGTGATTTTTATCATTTTTTTAATTATTTAAATATTAAAAATAGGCTAAAAATGAAGTTTTTATTTTAATTACCATTTTATTTTTAGAAAATTCTTCTAATCACAGAAAACTCCAAAAATCAATTTTTATAATTTTTTAAGTTATATTTTAATTATCAAAAATTATTTTATTGTTAAAAATGACACTTAACTTATAAAATCATTTTGAGTTATCAAATGAGCTCCAAGTGTTTTGAAATTTTATGGTATGGGGAGTTCTCTGAACTTTAAATCATAGTGAAGATTAAAAATTAAGTCATTTAGATGTTTGTGTTTCCTAAAATTAATTTTCTTTGTATTTTAGGGTTGGTGGAAATTAAGTACATTCTTAATGACTTAACCCATGAAATATTTTCTAAAGGGTTCTCTGGTTATAACAAACCTTCAAAATTTCTTGGATTTTTCTAAGCAACATGCTAATTATTATGATTAGTTTATGCAAATAATAGACATAAACTAGAAAAATATGGATCTCTGTCTAGAGGTCTCCTCTGACTTTGGAAAAATCAGAGAATATTCCCTAAGGCAGAGGCAACAACATGCCAAAATTTTATGCCATGGTGAAATGTCTACATGCATGGAGAATCAGAAGACTCAAAATATTATTTAATTAATTAAAAATAAAATTTGCATCAAATGAACTTCAAACCAGGCATTATTCTCCTCTGTTCACTGAGCAAGCGTGTATTTGATATATTTTTATTTTATTTTTGTGATTTTTATACACCAAGATTTGAATTTTTGAAGTTAGGGCTATTTAAATAAATCAAATAAATCCCTATTTTTCTATTTAAATGCGTGGCGCCACCTCATCCTAGGCAGCTCCGAATGCTACCCGCGGCGCGCTTCCATTTGACACCACCGTACACGCCAGCTGCCACGCGCCCCGCCTTTTCGTTCCATCCCTCCATCCAACGCGATCAGAACCGCCCGTAAAATACACGTGCGATTCAACGGCGTGTGGTCATCGTCCCCAATGCCTTAGCCTGAGAACCATCCATTTCAAAGATTAAGATCTCACTCATTTCTCAACCAAATTAGGTGCGGTTTGTTTCTAAATGCTCGTCTAAGTGTGATGAACACATCCATACGACAATCAAGACATTAGACAATCAAACCATTAAATTAACTCAAATCAAATGGAGAATCAAAATAGGCTCGAGAAGAGGCAATCAAGACATTAGATTAACTCTAATCAAATGGAGAATCAAAATAGGCTCGAGAAGAGGGGAAGTTCAATACCTTTGCTATAATAAGGGAAGCTTCAATCAGAGGTGCTCGACACGTTCTTGAAGGTCCAAGGAGGCTAGGGATTGAGCCTGTTTCTATGGTGAAAGGTCTAGGTATGAATTTGACCAAGCTCGATTTTAGGTTTTGGTCTAGAGATATGCTAGGGGCTTTATATGAGGGGGATTTGATGGGGCTTCTTCTTCTTTCACTGTGGTGATGGTGTGGGTGAGTTTAATTTGATTTTAGAGGAGAGTAGAGGTGTGGAGAGCTCTGTCCTGTCTCCTATAAAATTTTGAGCTAAAAAATTGAACTCTGGCAAGGGGATTTAGGGCAATTGGGTAGTTAGGTTGCACTGTGGAGGTCTCAAGGAAGCCCAGGGAGTGATTTTGAATGCTCTCCTTGAGAAAACTTCAGCACCCCTCCTATTGGCCATGGAGGTGAGCTTTTATAAAATTGGCTTAGGTTGGCTGCCATGGCCAATTGGGGGATGAAAAATGCTGCCTGAGTGGAGGGCAGAGAGGCTCTAAACTTAAAATTAGATGAGGTGGCCTCAAGGTTTGAATTGGGTTTGATTTCATGGGGGTGGCTCACGATTTTGGTGTTTTCCGGCCACTAGGCCAGGCGACCAGGCGAGGGGAGGTGGCTAGGAGGTCATGTGAGCCAGGGGAATCTGTCACAGCTGATGTTTAGTTTTGGCAAAAAAAAATCCTCGGCTTAAGCAAATTTGGAATCAAATCCCTTTATTTGGTGATCCCTTGGTCCATGTCTCATTTAGGTGGTTCCATGGGGTTTAGTCTGTCAATAAGGTTTAAATTTGGGCTGTGGTGGTCTTGGGTTGGCCAATTTGGCTTGATTGGGTCAATTTTTGGTAAAGGGGTCCATGTAGGTCAATTTGGTTTAAAGTGGGTTTAGGTTAGGCTAGCCATGACCTTGAGCCCAATCGATTGATCAAAATTGTGTAGATGATTGTAATGAACATTTTTGGTGAATGATTGAAGTGATTTTGAGTTCAATTGGGGGTCCAATTTGGGGGATTTTGGAATTATGATCAATTTAGGCATGTTGGGCTATACTTGTGCTTAGGTTGAGCTAGGCTTAGAATTTGGCTCAATTGAATTGTCCAAATGGTCAAGGGATATGTTATGAAGATTTTTTATAAAGGAATGGAGTGGAAATTTTGGGGCTAAGGCAATCAATTTTGTGGAAATTTGAGACATGGCCAATTTAGGGTAAAATTGGGGATTTTTGGATTTAGGTTGAAATTAAATGAAATTGAGGCTTCACCTTGGCCAATTTAAGGTCAAGTTGGATGTGTAGGAATGTTATGAAGAGTTTACAACATGAATTATGACAAATTAAGTGGGCTATGAGTTTGGCTATGAGTTTAATTGGGTGAGAGGTGAGATTAAGTCGTATGGTCAAAATTGGGGCTTTGACCTAAATCAAAATTAGGCTCAAAGAATGGGCTAATTGAGCTTAGATTTGGTTTAAATTGGTCACATGGAAGGTTAATTTAAGTTTAAGATTGAAATTGGGGGAAATTGGGACCAATTTGATGGACATTTGAGGTAAATTTGGGGAGATTGGTCCTTTAAAGGCAACTTTGGGGGTTTTGGTCAAAATGGTCAAAATGGTCAAATTGAGTCATATGGTAGTTGAGAAAAATGAAATTGAGAATATTTGGAAGTTTTAGGAATTTTTGGGATTTTTTGGAATTTTTGAAATTTTGGGCTAAGGAGGGGCCTTTTGGTAATTTGGCAATTTTTTGGTGATTTTGGGTAATTTGGATGTTTTCAAAAGGTTTGAAATGATTTTTGAATAAATAATTTTGGCCAAATTTAGGGTTTCAAGGGTACTTAGGTAATTTGGGGGAGTTTAGTTGAAAAGGGCCAAGTTGAGTATTTTTAGTAGAATTGGGGAGCTAACCATCATAAATGACCTATGGACCATTGGAAACCCCATTTGGGTCATCTATGTACTAGTCTTAGCTAAACCCTAGCCTAGTGCCAGTGGGTTTAGGGGACTATCATCTACATGAGTCTCCCAAAGGAATAAGGGATCAAAGTCAAGAAATTTTGGGTTTGTTATTGTGAGTGATTGTACATGAGCTGAGTGTAGTGAGTGCCTTAGCTCTAGACCAACACCTAGAGTCAACCCTAAGGGCAAGCAGTCCTATGGGAACTCACCTTGAGCTCCCCCATAATGACCCCACCTACTAAGTGCTAGAGGTTAGGATCACTGCGTGGAACTTCAAGTTGAGTAAAGAGAAGTTTGGAATTTCTAATGGTGAGGGTTCCTTTTATAGTTTTCTAGGAATAGTCAATAGGAAAGACCTATGGCTAGACCCTAGGCTACTAAAGAGGAAGACCTAAACTCCAACCAAAAGTGAGGTCAACAATAGCGTTTAATAATTTTGAACGTCACTATCCTTTTCTTGAAGTTAAAACTTCTTACCTTCCTTCACTTTATAAATTCATATTAGCTTTGAAAATTTTTCATAAAGTCTCATTCTTTTCTTCTTATATGAAACTCTAAGATTCTTAATAGTTCAAAAATATAATTTCCTTTACTTTAAAAAAAAAAGCATAGTCTTATCCTTTCATCCTAAATATCTTAACTCTAGAATTGACCTTCATTATTAAATATTTTTGCTTAAATTTACTATAATATTTACAAACAAAAATATAGTTATCTAAAGTTAAACTCTGATACCCATGGTCATGTTAAATTAATTTCTTTAAAAAATATAGTTAATTGAGGACAAATAAAATTTTAGTTTACTTCTTTTAAAGAAAATTTTCTTTCCCCCAAGCTTAGATTATTGTAATATCAAATAAAGCATTTAGTATAAAAATTTTTTAAGTGAAAAAAAAACAGAAAATGAATAAAAAAAAAACTAGGCTGTAGCTGTAGATCTGAATATGAAACTTGGCTTTGATACATTGCAGGTATTAATTTAAATAGTAAAGGCTTTACAACATTAAATAAAACATAATATATCACAGGATTTGCTAAGAAAAAGTAAATTAAAAACATAAGTAGTAAATTAAAGAAACTAACAATGCTGAAATAAAAATCTAAATTTTACATCTATTTACACAACAAGTTCAATAGTTCCATACACAAAACACACAAATGTCCAAATTACAACAACAACAACAAATGAAAACATATAGCAACAAATAAAAACAAATAACAACAAATAAAAACAAATAGTTACAAAAAATTATTATTCATTAACCCCTAAGATATCTAACCATTTCCTCTTGATATGCAATATCATGTTGTACTCTTCTCTGTTGATAATCATCATTATGAGCTTTTCTTGATTCCAAACCACCTATTCTGTTCTACATTGCCAGTATATCTGATTGCTGAATCATTAACTATTCCATAATATTCTCAAGTGAAATAGAATTGAAAGTAGATTGTCCTACAGCTGATGTAGAGGGTCTATGACTACTTCCACTTCTAGATCCAACAAATGATTCAAATTTATGAACTATTGGTTTTCCAATGAGTTTAAGCTGTTGTATCATTTTGTTCATTTCTACCAAATTCTACTTCTGATTGTTCACACAAAGTGAAAATCAGGGCAAGATAACCTAAACCACTAGCGGTTCCAGTTCTAACAATAATCTGAGCATTTTGCACAATAAGAGCACCAATATCAACAACCTTCATTTATTGAATGCAAAAATTCAATACTGCTCTCTCCTTGGTTACTTCACTAAGTTTTTTAGTAGAAAGTAATTTCATAGAAATAAAGTAATTCCATGCTTTAGATTGCACATTTAACATGGAAGTGGAGAAATTGACTTTATGATTATTCTTAATCTTCCATTCTCCCCTTCCATCAGTAAGATATGCAATTAATTCATCAAGTGATGAATCAGAAATAATAAATGCAGAATAATCACAATGAAATTCATTCCTCAGTCTATAAAGTCTCAGTCTATAAAGTGCATTCCTCAGTCTATAAAGTGCATTGATACTTTCACAAGTAAATTCAACATTTTTACCTCTAACATAAATATGCTCGTCAGAAGTCACCCAAAATTTGACATAAAATTCTCGAATGATAGGAACAATTATACTGTAGTAAAGTAGCAAAAGGTCTCACACTTCCAAGCAATTATCAACCTTTCAACCTCTCCTCCTGGGTTTGAGAATGCACGCTCCTGAATCAATTTCCTCATACCCATCATAGTATTGTAATAATACTGAGCCTTTAAATTAATGAATTATCTCGCATCAAAATTTTCCGAAGGCTTTCCTCTTTTCACTCTTGGACCCATAACAATTTTTAAATAATTCACATAAAATCTAAATAAATTCACAATATCATAAATCAGACTCCAAAAATAGGAGTACTTGGTAAGAAACTTTTCACCATGGGTTCTCTTTAAACTTCTTCAACAAAAACTCAAATTTTTGGATTTCAATAATGTAGGAAAAATCTATGGTGGAAATAAAATTTCTATGTTGAAGTGAAGCTCTTACTAAGTGAAGTTAAAATCTAACAATTTTTTAGCCATGAAATCTCCTCAAATCCAAGAAAATGCAAGCCCTAGGTTAAGTTTCAACCTTAGTTTAGGGTAGGAGATAACCTAAGTAGTAAAAATGGGGTTTAATAGTCGATTTTCACGGTTTTAAGTAAACCCGGGCATTCTCAAAATCTGGCGCCAACACCAAAAGTTTTCAAATTTTGATTGTCTTTTGAAATTGCATTCTCAAAATCTGGCGCCTCTGGCGCCAACACCAAAAGTTTTCAAATTTTGATTGTCTTTTGAAATATTCTATATACTAAACCACAACAACCTCTAATTAACTTAAATTAACACTTATATTCATAATAAAAAAATCTTCTAACAATATATTTTTACAAACAACATAAAACTCACATTTTATATTAAATCCACACGAGTACAAACTAATATTTTCAAGCCCATACATCTAATTCAGTGTCGAAAGCTAAAAACTAATATTTTCAAGCCCATACATCTAATTTAGTGTCGAAAGCACACCAAACAAACTAATGCTGAAGACTAAATATCAAACACTCAGCACACCAAACAAACTAATGTTGAAGACTAAATATCAAACACTCAATATATTACACATATAAAGTTTAACAATCAAAGTAAATGAAATCCAACAGAAACACATAACACACATATGCAATCATAATTACGAATTCAGTACTTTAGAGACTTCAAACATCTTCTTCACTATCATCTTCTTGAATATTTCCCATGGATTGGTAGTGAACATACAAGTTGTAAAAAGGTCGGTGAGAAAATTCGTCCGTCGATTCTTCTTCAACCCAAGCATTTTTCTTAAACATACGCATCATATTTTCTTCAATGTTCCTAGTATACTCGAATTGTTCCTTCATCCTCCAATCCAAATGATCAAATATATCAGAAATTTTTCCAATTGAATTCATAATATTTTGTACTTCTTTCCCCAACTTCTTGATCTTTTTCAAAATATCATGCAAAATATAAGGAAAGCGAGGCTGAATAGGAGATGAATTTTGAGATGATGGATCCATAATAATATTCAAATTATTTTCCTTCCTATTTCCTATACAGTTGCAATAAATCTCTGGGTCCAAATGCTTCCAAGGGAGAAGCACTTTTTCCCAACTTTCATAAGGCACTTGTGACTGGCTGCATAGCAAGAATATGGCAGATGGATGTCCCAGCTTATAAGTCAGTCCATTTATAATAAAACCCAAAACATATTTTACAATTAAAGCACCCACATCAATAGGTCTTCTGATTTGAATACAATAATTTAAGATAGCACTTTCCTTAGTCACTTTACTAATTTCATGGTAGGAACAAGTTTTGATGCAATAAAGAAATGTCACACCTTTGATGTAGGATTCAACATCCATTATATCTTGTTTCCCAATTTGCATCTTCATCGGTAAGAAATTGATAGAGTTCATTCATGTTATCTTTTGTAGGGAAGAAATTTGCTTAGTGACAAATAGGGACGCTTTCAATTCTAAACAAGTAATTTATTCTAGAAAGAGTAAATGGTACCCACCTACCTCTAACATAGACGACTCCTTGGTTAATTCCATGAAGATTAGCATAGAACTCTTTCACCACAAAAACGACTACTGCAGTAGTCGTATAACATAGCACCTCCCATCGTCTTTGCACAATAATCTCCTCCACTTGAGTATTTGGTATGTTGAATCCTCAGTTTACAAATCCTCATTCCTTATTTAATCTCTTCTTGTTAAGAACTCAATCATATAACTTCTGCGCATCAAAACTGATGAACTTCCTCCTATTGAAAATTCCATATCTAGGGGTTTCTTTAGAGTTGGAAGCCATAGTATTTGAAAATGGTGACTTCCTTTTTCATTCTACCCTCTTCAATAACTCTAAAAGTTAGTTTTTGGGAGTTACTAGGAAGAAAATTCATCAAAAACCACCCAAAATCACCTTTAGAAACTTCCAAATTCGTTTCGGTTACCGTGTCGCTTCTGGTGCCGATTTCTGGAAAATGGCGCCTCAGTCGCAAGTTCAGATTTTTGCACCGTTTCATTTTAAATCCAAATAAATTTCAAATCTTCCATATTATTTGGTAATTAAAGATGTTTTAATGTATTTTCTTTATATGTAGGTCTCTCAAGCACTAGGAATTCATAAAGAAAGCATAAAATATAAACTTATATAATATTACTTAAAAAAAAAATTAACAACATTAACAAAAATAATTATGGGTTGCCTCCCACAAAATTCGTGGTTTAATGTCGTCAGCCCGATATTTCCAGTCTTTACTCTGGGTGATCCAACATTACAGTCTCTTTAAGATTTGGTCTTTGATCATCAAAATATGGTTTCAGTCTGTGCCCATTCACTTTAAATATCTTTCTAGTTTTGGGATTTTTAATATTAATAACTCCATAGGGGTAGAATCTTACAACTATGAATGACTCTATCTACCTAGACTTCAGTTTTCCAGAAAATAATTTCAATATTGTATTGTATAGTAAAACTTCCTGTCCAGGCTCAAATTCATTTTTTATTATCTTCTGATCATGTCGTTCTTTTATTTTCTCCTTGTATACCATAGCATTATCATTAGGTTCATTCCAAATTTCTTCAAGCTCATTCAGTTGCAACAATATTTTCTCACCAGTATCTTTTAGGTTAAAATTAAATTCCTTAATAACCCAATAAGCTTTATGCTCCAATTCTACTAGTAAGTGACACATCTTCCCAAAAATTAATATATATGGGGACATTCCTATGAGCGTTTTATAAGCTATCCTATAAGCCCATAATGCAGTATCTAATCCAACAAACCAATCCATTTTAATAGGATTTATATTTTTTGCTAGAATTCTTTTAATTTCACAATTAAATTCTTCTGCATGACCACCAGTTTAGGGATGATAAGTAGTTGCAATACTATGTATAATATCATACTTTTCCATCAACTTTTCAATTATTTTATTCCTAAAGTGAGATCCTCCATCAGTAATGATTGCTCTCGACATTTCATATCTTGTAAAAATATTTTTGATTAAAAATTTTGAAACACTCCGATCATCACATTTGGCTAAAGCTATTGCTTCTATCCACTTTGATACATAATCTACAACAGTCTATTGCAATTAATATATATATGTTTCCAAATGAAGGCATAAATGATCCCCTAAAATCTAATTCCCAAGCATAAAAAATTTTAACTTCCAAATTAAAATTTAGGGGCATTTCATTTCTTTTTGAAATGTTGTCTTCTCACTGACATCGATTACATGTTTTTATATATATATTAACATTTCTAAATAGAGTAGGCCAATAAAATTCAAATTGTAAAATTTTGTGAATAGTTTGATCAATCCTAAAATGACCCCTAAATTCAGAATCATGACATTTTTGGATGATTTCTTCAATTTCATTATAAGGCACACATCTATGCATAACTAAATCTTTGCATTATTTCTACAAATATGGGTCATCTTTAAAATAAAATTTTGCATCATGCATAATTTTTTTCTCATGTTACTTTGTCAATCCATATGGTAAAATACCACAAACAATGTAGTTCACAATATCAACATACCACGATATTTACCATTCTTTAATATTATAAAGTTATTCATTAGGAAAAATTTCATTAATTTCTCTTTTAAGATCAAATGTCTCTTCATGTTCCAGCCTCAATAAATGAGCAACTATTTTACTATCAGATCCTTTCCTATCTACTACCACAAAATGAAATTCTTGCACCAGAAGTACCCATCTAATTAATCCAGGTTTTGCATCCTTCTTTTGCATCAAGTATTTTATAACAGAGTGGTATGTATGCACAACACATTTAGCTTCAATCAGATGTGACCTAAACTTATGAAAAGCATAGAAAATGACTAATAACTCTCTTTCAATAGTGGTATAATTAATTTGAGCATCATATAGTGTCTACTAACATAATATATAACTTTAAAAATTTTATCATATATTTGTTCTAAAATAGCTTCAATTGCATAATCACTTGCATCACACATTAGCTCAAATGGTTTCTCCCAATCAGGTGAAACAATTATAGGAGTAGTGAGTAAATTTTCCTTCAATGTTTCGAAGGCATTAAGGCTCTCTTGATTAAAATCAAATTTTGTGTTTTTTTCCAAAAGTTGGCTAAAGGCTTTGTAATTTTTTAAAAATCTATAACATGAATTTTTTCCGGATATACTTCCATGTCATTTTCAGATTTTTTAAAAATATTTAATTTACCACATGTAAAAATTAGCATGTCCTAAAAAACCCCTACCTCCTCTTACAGTAGTAGGTGGAGGTAGGTTAGCTATAACATAAATTTTTTCCGGATATACTTCCATGTCATTTTCAGAAATTTTATGCCCAAGTATAATTCCTCCTACAACCATGAATTGACATTTTTCTTAGTTTAATACTAAATTCATATTTTCACATTGTTCTAGAACTTTATCTAAATGATTTAAACATATTTCAAATGAAGTTCCAAACATAGAAAAATCATCCATAAAGACTTATATCCCTTTTTCAATTAAATCACTAAAGATAGACCTCATATATCTTTGAAATGTTGCAGGTGCATTATATAAACCAAAGGGCATTCGTCGAAAAGAAAAAAAAAATACCATAAGGACTAGTAAATGTTGTCTTATCTTGATCTTTCAGAGTAATAGGTATTTGATGCTTCGGAGTAATAGGTATTTGATGATAGCCAGTATATCCATCCAGAAGCAAAAGTATCTGTGCCCAGCTAGCCTATCCAACATTTGATCCAAAAAGGGTGAAGGAAAGTGATCTTTCCTGGTGGCTGAATTTAATTTTTTATAATCAATGTAGATTCACCAACCAATGAGTTGTCTTGTTGGTATTAATTCATTATTCTCATTTGTCACAACATTTACACCCCCTATATTAGGAACGCAATGAATTGAACTCACCCAAGCACTGTTTGAAATAGGATATATTATTTTAGCTTCTAATCATTTTAAAATTTCTTTCATAACAACCTCTTTCATCACTGGGTTTAATCTCCTTTGAGAACCAAATTTTAGTTCATGATGTTCTTCCAATAAGATTATGTGCATACAAATCAAATGACTGATTCTTTTAATATCAGCTAACATCCATCTAAAGGCTTTCTTATATCTTCTTAAAGTTTCCAACAACTTTTGTTCTTGTGCTTCAGTTAATTCTGAGGACACGATAACAGGTAATGTAGATAAATATATGTTAACCTCACTTTTGGTTGAGGTCTAGTCTTTCCTCTGTAGTAGCCAAGGGTCTAGCCATATGACTTTCCTGTCGACTGTTCCTAGAGAACTAGAAAAGGACTCTCACCTTTAGAAATTCTAAACTCTCCTTTGCTCAACTTGAAGTTCCACATATTGGTCCTAAGCTTTAACACTTAGTAGGTGGGGTTAATATGCGGGATCTCAAGGGTAGTCCCCATAGGACTATTTGACCTTAAAGTTTACCCTTTGGTGGTGCGGTCTTGGTTGGTCTCATACACATACTTGCATAATACACTCCCACAAACTATTTTAAGCCCAAACCTACTTAACTTTGATCCCTTGACCTTTGGGAGATTCATGTAGATGATCCCCTAGACCCCTTAGCCCTAGGCCAGGGTTTAGCTAGGACTAGTACATAAAGGACCCAAAGTAGGGAATTCTATTGGTCCATGGCCCAATTAGGGTGATTGACACTCCAATTTTACCAGAATACCCAACTTAGCCTTTTACCCCAAAATCTACCTAAATTACCAAATTACCCTTGAAACCTCAAAATTGGCCAAAATTACCAAAATACCCAAATTTGTTCAAAAATCATTTCAAACTTTTTTAAACCACCCAAATTGTCCAAAACACCTGAAAATTTTAAAATTACCAAAATACCACTCATTTAGTCAAAATTACCAAAATACCACTCATTTAGTCAAAATTACCAAAATACCCTTGGTGACCCAAATTGCCCCAAAACCTTCAAAATCATTTCAAATGTCCCCAAAATCAATTTGAACCACTTCATTGAGCTCAATTTGACCAATTTGACCTACTTTGACAAAAAGCACCAAATTACCTTTAAAGGCCCAATTACCCCAATTACCCCAATTCACCCCCAATGTCCACCAATTTGATCCCAATCTTCCCCAATTTTAATTCCAAAGTCAAATTTATCATGTACAAGCTTGATTGAAACAAAATCCAAGACCAATTGACCAAAATTTGAATCCAATTTTAACCCAAGAGCTCATCTAGAGGTTTGGTGGACTAGTCCAAAGCTTCTACAACCATCTGATTGAGGCTGCCCATCTCACACAAAGGTATTTAGCTCTCACCTCTAACCAAGTTTAATTTGATTCTCCATACGTATTTACTGTATTTCATGCTTGATCAACCATAAAGATAGGTTCTTCTTAAGTAGATGAGGTGTAAGAACAAACCCCATGCAATTTGGTTAAGTATCGAGAGAGATTTTAAGGTTTGAAGTTAAATAACTCTCGGGTTAGGGAGATCAGGGATGATGAATGGATGCCATCCGTTTCAATGGATGTTCTGGAGTGCATCGAGTAGATGAATGGAACGAAACCACGGGCTGACGAGGCACTGAGGTGTCTGACAACATCGAATGGTGGAGCACGGTGCGGAGACTTCGGAACCGATGAGGTTGAGGTGGCACCGCATGGATAAGTAGATAAATAGGTCTTTTTCTTGATTTATTTAAATACCAAAACTTCAACTGAGGTGTCTGACAACATCGAATGGTGGAGCACCGCGCAGAGACTTCGGAACGGATGAGGTTGAGGTGGCACCGCATGGATACGTAGATAAATAGGTCTTTTTCTTGATTTATTTAAATACCAAAACTTCAAAAATCCATAAATTTGCACAAAAAAATCACTAAAATAAAATAAAGATGTCATCTTGCTCAGTGAACAGAGGAGAATAATGTGAACTAAAAATAAAAATTATTTGTTAATTATTTATTTTTTTAATTAGTTAAATAGCCTATATGGTATTTTAATTCATTTTGACTAAATATTGGTCATCATGGCTTAAAATTTTTAGGGTCGGTCTCTAATGGCAGAGGGGATGTCCTCTGATTTTTCTAAGGTCAGACTTCATCTTTGTGCTTCTAACCCTAATTTTAAAGCTTGGATAACTATTTTGGCTTAAATTAATTATATAAGTTAAAATATCACTTCAAAAATTATGAGACAAATTTTAGTAAGTTC
>NW_018221229.1:47441-51212 GCF_001263595.1 Phalaenopsis equestris
GCCTAAAATGTATTTTTCTTATTTTTTATTAAAAAAATTACAATAAATAAATTAAAAATCATAAAAATATAAAATTTGTTTCTCTAAGTTCTCTGGACTTAGGGATGTTTAATAAAAATTTCAAAAATAATTTTTGTAATTAAAACATTTTTTTCATTTAATTAAATCACTAAAAAAATCAATAAATAATTATAAAATTAAATTAAAATTTAATTAAGAAAATCATGGTATTTTGACTAAGCGTTTCTCTAACCTAAGGGAACCTCTAATATTTTTCCGTAAATAAAAATTTTATCTTGATTGATTAAATAAATTAATGTTGAAAATCCTATTTTCTAGGTTAAAATGATTATTTAAATTAAATAAAATTTGAAAATGACATTTTCTCGTCTGATGTTTTAATTGCCCCCTGGATAGAGTGCTTTAAAATTTTTAAAGTCATTCGAATTATACTTAATGAGTTATTAAGTGAGGAGCCTCAAGGCTAAAATGGTCATTATGGACTCTGTGCCTTATTTAAAGTTTAGGATCAACCAAAGGAAAAAAATAGGTAATTTTGATTTTAATGAGTACTTCTGGATGATTGAGATATGATGGGTAAGAGGTAGAAACTAATTTTCTACCTTTCCATGATAAGAACAAAATTATAATTTTCTAAATTATCAAGATTTGGAAGTTAATCAAAATCAAATGATTCTGAAGTTGATGGGCTAAGTTAGGAGGATGACAATTCAATTATTTTAAGCCTACAATTGGATGATATGATCTTTCAATAAGGATATGCATCACTTAAATTTAAATCTTAATGATTGTCATTTTCTCCCATTGAGAGTATTGAGGGCTTGGTAGCAATCTAAGCTCGATATTTTAACTTATTGGATGTGATTTAGAAATATAATATGATTGATGATAAAACACCTCTAAGCACTACAAACCCAACTTCAGTGGTGGGTAAAAAAATCTTTAATGATTTGAGCTTGCCTTTGGGGCATTCACCTACATAACTCTTAATAGAAATATCAATCGAATATTTGAGTACTCCGCTCTTGGGATAATTAAAATGTCAAGATTCACTGAGTAGTGGGGTAACCTTTTTAACTTGACCTTGGATGATTAATGGAATAATATGATAAGTTAAAAATGAACTCAAAATGTTTCAAGAGATCTTTAAAGCAGTTCAGGGTCATTCCCCGAACGCTTTGGAATCTCTTGGGCATTTTGAAGGACAAAATGAACTTGCTATATTTTTTTCTAAAATCATCCACTTAAGTTCTATCGGGACTCACCAAGTCATAGTTTGAGGGTTCAGAAACTACACCTTCATCTACTCTTGCAATTTATTTAAATTTCTTCTACTCTTCCAATTTAAATTTCTTACAAAATTATATACATGTTGCAAAAGCTAATCTTTCTGTGGGAATGCCTAGAAGATGACAGGTACGCTTTTACAGTATTATTTAACTTCTATCATTCTGTAATTTACTCTTGCTTACTTAAAATATTATAACTGCTTGGTTGTGTACTTTACTTTACTTGCAAAATCAAAACCATTTTCAAAATTAATCAACATTTTCAAAAACCTAAAATAAATTGTTTCAATGGTAACCATAGGTAACCATAAATCCTTTGAAATGTCATTAAATATAAAACATCCTTTCGAATTTACGGGAGTCCCTTAGAGGAGGCAACCAACGGTTGTTAACGAGACCTCCCTAGTTTAAATGGGTTTCACAACCAACCAACGGTTGCTAACGAGACCTCCCTAGTTTAAATGGGTTTCACAACTTATTTAAGATAAGTAAATTTAAAATAAAATAGTGATACAAAAATGATGGAACCGTAGGATTCTAACCAGTGTTGCTCTAATCAACTTTAACACCTTCAATGATTGAATTTAAACTTGTCATTTAAACCTTTAAACCTTAGACTTTAGGACTACTACTTCACCGAGAAGCCTAGAGCTAGCTTTGTAGGATGCCTTCTACAACAACATGAGGATCTACAACAACATGAGGATCTACAACAACATATCTTTCTTTATAATTAAACAACAAGCCATAGGAATTCGAGGTTGTTTGCTTATACAACATACATCCCCAAGTATAGCTTTGATATATAATTTAAGCCCTAACTTGTTTTAGGATTCTGAGATTGTCGTTTGCCACGACTTAAATCATCAGAATGTAAATCCTCACATCTTATAGGTTATTTGTGCGAACGACTCGCATACATGTAAGCCCTAACTAATAAAACTGGCAAGATGAAACATTTAAATAATTCCTTCTCGAAACTGAAGCCAAACCATAGGATAGCTTGGGAAGTCACTGAGGTTCTCCTCAGGATCTCTGTGATATCTCTTAGTTTTTCTTCCTTTGGATTCTAAAAACAAATGTTCCAAATTTCAGCCATTCCCATTTCACACCTCTTTGTCCGATCTTTTTAAAAGTCCTATCCTTTGAATTTATTGAAGACAATATCCCATTATTTTTATCAAGAGCTTTCTTAGGTGACTTCAATTATCTAAGATGTAATTAACTATAGGGGCTTGCCCTTATACAAAACTTTTAAGAACCCAACTTAATATAAACCCTATTTAATTTTTTGCATTAAATAGGGGGCTTGTCGGTCAAGATAAAAAAATAGTTTTTCACAGACTTAAATGGATGTAAAAAAATCTTTAGTTCATTTAATTGAGCCTTACTAGTAAGTAGTGTGTCTACTCTTCGAGATAGATGCATTACTTGTAGTATTAGGCTCGTTCATTTAAACTACTGAGGATATGAGATTGGTCCACTATTGTATTGTATAGTAAAGGGCTTGCCTAGTATACAGATCGGCCTTTGTAAATTTTTAGTGTTCGCACACTTGCCTAGTAGACAGATCGGCCTTTGTTAATTTTTAGTGTTCGCACAAGAATTACAAGGTGTTGGTCAAATAACTAACCCCATAGCTTTCTTTTTAAAGCTGCTGCAATGGCGTTCCCAACGCTCACTTTCTCATGCAACCTGCTAATACATAAAAATAATATATTATTTTAAGTACCATTTTTATGCCCATTTTTGATGATATTGCACTTTAAAGAAAGATATTTTTTGTGTTTTTGTTGCAGGTATACCATTTTTAGGCATTTGGAAAAAAATGGCAAAAGGAGCAAAATTTGGAGCAAAAATAGCCAATTTTGGGGTTTGGCGCATGATGCGCCAAAATCTAGAGCACTGACGCATGATACGCCAGATGCAAATTTTTCAAATTAAGGTGGTTTGAGATAAATTTTACCCGAATTTTCAAAGGGACACTTGTTCTAAACACTGCATGGGTTCTAAACACCGCATGGAGAGATTTAATGCATCTAGACACTTTGGAAGGTTCTAATTTGATGTGACTTGACTCTTGAATCAAAGATGCACATCTTTTGAATTCAAAGGTTTAAATTTAGAATTTTGGAGAGAAATTGAAATTCTTTTCAGAGGAGGCAGACCAAAATAAAATCAACTGGGAGAAGAACTTCGGGGGTGGGGGGGGCAAAAAAAGATAGGTGGCGTGAGAACCAAGTGGGAGAGATAGAGAGAGATAGTTAAAGGCTTGGAGAATGTCTTCTAGGTTGTAAGAGGAGAAGGAAGGTGAGAGATTTCTTCTTCATTACACTTCTAAGAGAGAATTAAGAGTGCTTGTAAAGAGAGAAAGGCTTAGAGAGAACTTCTAGGGATTTGCTTGGGAAGAATTGTGAGATAAGTTGTATTTTTCATTTCTTTTGTTTGTAAACTTTTTTTT
>NW_018221229.1:51643-65289 GCF_001263595.1 Phalaenopsis equestris
GTAAATTTTTTTTATAGCGTTCGGAATAGGGTAGAGAATAGGATTGCTCCTATTTGCACAAAACATTTTTAAATATATTTTTCAAATGATTTCAATTTCTTCACAAGCCATATTTTTATTGTAAAGAGGAAGAGTGTTTTCTCATACTTGAACATTTCATCAACAAAAACCTTTGTTTTCTTTCAGCAATTTAACTTTTGAAAGTTTAGCATCTAATTTAATTTAACTGTTGTTGTCATACATCTGCATATTTAGTTGCATTTCACTTGAGTAGTTTAACTTCAAACTTCATACTTTACTTTGTTTTTATTTTTATTTTAATTTAAAAATAGAATATTAATAGTTAGCTTATATATATTTTCAGCTTCCTTATGGGATCGATATCTAGGAGTCCATTAGAGCCCCGCATTACTTGAACGATACGTATACTTGCATTATATGTAGAAGGGAATTGAGAGTTTAAAAGAGGTTTTAAAGATAAATTATTTTCATGAAAGTTACAATATTATTTGGGTTAAATTGCATACTTATTATTAATTTAATCTCAAGTTTCCGATCATCAAGTTTTTGGCGTCATTGCCGGGGAGGTAACGAAAAGTATTAGTTATTTTATTGTATTTTAAAAATATTAAAAAAGAGTATTTATAGTTTACTTTGACATTTTCTTGTTTAAGTGTATTGCTTATTTTTAATTACTTGTTTTATTTTGTTTATGCGTAGTATAAGATTTGAAAAACTTAGCACCTTACGATTCTAAATTAGAAAGAACTGTTAGAAAATTCAAAAATAACAAAAAGAGAAACATCATTCCAACAAAATGGCTTGCAACTTAAGTAATGCTGGAAATGAAAATTAACATCATCAGAGAACTTTATGGGATTATGTTAATCCTATAGCATATGAAATTCATTTGAGTATACAAAACCCTGTTGTAGCTGCCAATTGATTTGAGCTTAAACCTGTTATTATCCAAATGGTGCATAACAATCAGTTTGGAGGAACACTAACCGAAGATCCTAATTTACACCTTACTAGTTTCTAGAATTATGTGCTACATTTAAATATGATATAGTGTCAAATGATGCTGTCAGACATAGACTTTTTCCATTTTCACTGAGGGAAAAAGCTAAGATGTGGTTAAACTCATTAGCACCCAGATCTATCAAAACTTGGGGAGATTTCTCACAAAAAATTTTATCTAAATATTTTTCACCTTAAAAAATTTGTTAAGATTAGAATAATATTACATATTTTTGTCAGGAATCAATTTATGAAGCCTTGGAAAGATTTAAAGATCTCCTTAAGAAGTGTCCACACCATGCATTGCCAGATGAGTTAATAATTCAAACTTTTTATAATGGATTGGTTGGATCAATTAGATTGATAATTGACGCTGCTGCTGGTGATTCATTAATGTCAAAACCATTCGATGAAGCATATTCATTAATTGAAGAGATGGCTACTAATAATTTTTAATGGCCCTCAGAAAGGGTAATCCAAAAAGAGTAGCCAATATTCATGATTCTGATGTAATATCAATATTAGCTGCTCAAATAGACGCTATATCGAATAAGACAAATCAATATGGAATGAATTATTCTCAAACAATACCTGTGCTTGAGGAGAACTCATTTAAAAAAATGATAGAATCTTAATCTTCTTATGAGACTTTAAATGCAATAAAAAATCATTTTAATAATCCTTATGCAAATTATTATAATCCTAGTTGGAATAATCATCCAAACTTTAGTTAGAGTAACAATAACTCGAATGCTCCAAATCCACAATGGGGAAACAATGTTGTAAACCTAGTAGGAAGCTCCAACAATCAATGAAATCAAGTTTATAAACCTTATTACCCCCCAGGATTTAATAATTTGCAAAGTAAGGAGAAAAAGTTATCAATGGAAGAATTGATATTGCAAATGGGAAGTCAATTACAGAGTCCAGGAGCTGCAAGTAGAAACATGAAAAATCAATTGGGATGTATTGCTACTGCACTTAGCAATAGACTTCTAGGAACATTGCCTAGTAATGTTGAAGTTAATCCTAAAGATTAGAACAAGGAGAAAATTAAAGCTATTCAACTGAGAAGTGGAAAAGAATTAGAAGAAAGAGTTTAATGAGAAGTTAAAATAGAAAAATTATAAAAATAAAATAAAAATACCCTCTTGCTCAGTGGACAGAGGAGAACATTGTGGAAATGATTTGGAGTCTATTTGATGCATATTTTATTTTTAATTAATTAAACACTGATTTGGATGTTTTGATTTTTAATTCTCCTTGCATATAAGCAATTCACCATGGCTTGAATTTTTGGCATGTTGTAGACTCTGTCAAGGGAAAAACTCCCTGATTTTTCCAAAGGCAGAGGAGACCTCTAGATAGAGATCCATATTTTTTAAATTTCTGCACATTATTTGCTTAAATTAATCTTGGAAATTAGCATGTTGCTTAGAAAAATCTATGAAAATTTTTGAATGTTTATGATAACTAGAGAGCCTTTAAGAAAATTTCTCATGGGCCAAGGTTTCATGAGCCAAGTCATTCAAAATACACCAAATCATTTACAAACCCTAAATCACTAAGATAATTAATCTTGAAAAATACAAACAACAAAATGACTTGATTTTTTATCTTCACTATTATTTAGGATCCAAAGAACTCACCTTAAAAAATTCAAAGTATTTTGAGTTCATTTGGTAACTTAAGTTGATTTTTAAAGATAAATTACATTTTTGGCACTAAAATGATTTTTAAAAATCAAAATATAACTTGAAAAATCATAAAACTGAGTTTTTTTTAGTCCTCTGTGATTAGGGGTATTTTCTAAAAGTAAAATGGCGTTTAAAATAAAAACTTGATTTTTAACCTATTTTTAATATTTAAATAATTTAAAATCCATAAAAATCACAAAAATAATAAAATTCATAAAAATGTTCTAATTTGCTTCCTAAGCACTTAGGAACAATTGAGATATTTTTCCTGATTTTCTAAATAAAGATATTGAATTTTAAAGCTTAAAATAATTTTTAAAGGAAAAAATGTTTCTAATTGTTCCCTAATCACTTTGGACCCTTTAAAATATTTTTCACAATTTTTCTAATTTAGTTATGTAATTTTTTAAATGCTAAAAATTTATTTTTTCTTAATTTTTCATTAAAATAATTATAATAAATATAATAAAAATTATAAAAATGAAAGATTGGTTTTTCTGTGTCCCTTGACATCAGAGAGACTTAATAAAAATATAAAACTTAATTTTCCACATTTAAAATATTTGATAATTAATAAACACTCTAGAAGTTAAAATAATTCTTAAAATTCAACAAATCATGAAATTTGGTTTAAAGGCTTCTTTGGTCTAAGTCTACCTCCAGTAAAAATTTCAAGGGATTAGGATTTAGAAATCACTTGTCATAATTAGAAAGGATAAATTTGCAATTTCCTTAAATTACATAAATTTGGGAGTCTAGTTGATTAAATTATCCTATATTTAGGGGTATAATTTTGGGTGTTAATAACTCACTAATTTAATACCCTTATTTGATGAATAAAAAAAACAAAAAAAACATGAACCATCATCATCACTTATTGGTCAATTTCATTTGCAATGACTAAGACATTCACCAAAATCTTAAGGGCTTAGTAGTGACTTAGGCTAAATCAAGTTTCATTTAAATATGGATTAGAAATTTGGCTAAGTCTCTTAAACTTGCCTCTTTAAGGGTCTTCACCCACATAATTCTTAAATTAAATTACAGATGATAATTACCTTACTCTTAGGGATAATTGAGACATCATTGCTCACTGAGCATTAAGGGTATTTACAGGATGAATTATTAAGCAACATAATAAGTTTAAAAGAACTCGGGATTTTCCACCAGGCAGCGAGAGAGTAGCACAGACCTGCTTCTTTCTCTAGATCTGTTGGATACCTCGAATATCTGCTAAACTTAATATATTTTGCTTGGAAACATCATCCTTAATTATACTCCTAAGGATCCACCAAGATAAGACCTACGGTTAGATGGGTCATCAAAATTTTACTTCCCTGTTTCATATAAACTGCCTTAACATGCCTTTTGAGTTTCAGGTGGTGGAACAAGAACACTCGTCAGGTACGCTTTTACAGTATTTAACGTTGTCTTTCTTGTACTTTCATACTGTACTTTTATACCTGCAAATTTGCATGCTAGACAACGACGTCACCCTGCATGAAAACTAAAACTATTAGGATAGCCACAAAACTAAAACCAAAACTAAAACTAAAATGAACCAAGATAAAAGTTTGCCCCCACAACATTCAAAATATAAAACAACTCAAAATTTAATCACAAACATCATACAAAACTACAGTTGTAACTAAATTAAGATGTCTCTATCAGATGATCTGAAATTCCTCGGAGGAGGTAACCTATGGTTGGTAACGAGGCTTTCCACAGTCTAAATGAAATTATGGAACTCCTTAAGTTGAGTTTAGTAAATTCATTTGGACTAATTGAATCCAATAGAAAATAGTGGTGCCGGAACGAGGGAACTGTAGGATAACATGCCCCCATTAAATTTAAAGAACTTCAACCATAGGGCCACCTGATTTGACATCATAACTTGACACACTAGAAAACTTAAACTCGTCGCGACAAGTAGCTTGGAGCTAGCATGGTGGGCAGTACAGCCATCTTCAATAACAAAGCCTGTCTTCTCCAACTAAACCAATCTTCCTTCCTTATATATAAGCAACAAAGTCATAGGACTTCAAGGTTGCTTGCTTATGCAACGTAAATCCACACCTTATCTTTAGGCCTTTGTACAGCCCTGCTATACAATTTAAGCCCTAACTCGTCTTAGGATTTCAAGGTTCCGTCACGACCTAAATTCTCACATCTTCCAGGCTATTTGTGTGATCGTTTTACACGAATGTAATCCCTAACAAATAAAAATTGGCTGGATGAAACACTTAAATATTTTTCCTCAGAAATGAAGCCAAACATTAGGATAACTTCGGATGTCATCGGGGTTCTCCTCTAGATCCATGACATCCCCTAGTTCTTCCTCCTTTGAACTCTACAAGAAAATGTTCCAAATTTGAACCAATCCCCTTTTCACACCTCTATGTCCGATATCATTGAAAAGTCCAACCCTTTGAAACTTCTTGAAGATAATATTTCCTGATTTTTATTGAGAGTCTTCTTAGGTGACTTTGACCATTTAAGATGTAATTAACTATAGGGGCTTGCACTTATAGAAAGCATGTATGAACCCAGCTTAATTTAAACCCTATTTAATTCTTTATATTAAATAAGGGAACTTGTCGGCAAATATAAAGGGTTCGTAGACCAAACGGATGTCATATATTCATTAATTTTTTTGATCGAGCCTCATCCTCATGTCTTATGTTTATCCTTTGGGATAGATACATGATTTGAGATACAACGCTCTTTCATTTAAACTATGAAAAATATGGGGTCACTTCTTACGGGCAACTCCCTCCAACACAAAATAACACCAACAAAATTATAATTAAATTCCTTAATAGCCCATTATGCTTTATGCTCAAGTTCAACTGGTAAATGATAAGCTTTCCTAAATATTAGCCTATATTGGGACATTTCTGTAGGAGTTCTATATGTAGTTCTATAAGTCCACAAAACATAATCAAGTTTGACTGACCAATAAATTTTTTTTTTATTCAGAAATTTTTCCAATTATCTTTTAATTTCACTATTGGATAATTTAGCCAAACCACTTATCTGAGGATGATAAACAGTAGCAATTTGATAATTAATATAATATTTCTTTAATAATTTTTCTATTATTGCATTTCTAAAATAATTTCCCCAATCAGTTATGTGTTGACCTCACTTTTGGTTGAGGTCTAGTTTCCTCCTTAGTAGCCTAGGGTCTAGCCATAGGACTTTCCTGTTGATTATTCCTAGAGGAATAATAAAGGAACCCTCACCATTAGAAACTCTAAACTTTTCTTTGCTCAATTTGAAGTTCCATATATTGGTCCTAACCTCTAACATTTTGTAGGTGGGGCTAGTATGGGGGAGCTCAAAGAGAGTCTTCATAGGACTATTTAGCCTTACTGTGGGTCCTGGGTGGTGTGGCCTTGGTCAGTTTCCCACACACACACTTGATACCCCCTCACTTACACTCATAACCTTAGGCTTTATTGAAATATGCTTAGTTGGTCCCTTAAATTTTATGGGTTTAACCAAAGACCTAGCCCAATCCAAACCTAAGGCTAACCCAAATGAACCAAAATTTGTCATGAGCCAAAATCTATCAAATTGGGCCTTTAAATCAACTCAAAATCACTAAACTCTTTTTCTAAACTCCTTGTGACAATCATCTACAGCATTATATACAATCAGTTGAGCTCAATACCATGACTAGGCCAACTAAAAATAGACTTCACATCAAAATGTCCAAAATTGAACCCACACTATAAAGTTGAACAAATCAAATCAAATTGATCAAGCCAAAGCCACCACAACCACCCTTTGGACCTTAGTGACTAGGCTAGACCCACCTAGCCCACCCTATATGAGCCATGGACTAATGGTCCCTTGATTTAGGAGATATCTTACTATATTTGTCTTAATTCAAGATATCTTTACCATCATCCATAACCATTTAGAGTTAAACATCATTAACTTACCTCTGGCTCCCCTGACTCCTCTGGCCACCATCCCTGGCCTTGTCAGCTGGCCTAGTGGTTGAAAAATCCCAAAACCAAGAGCCACCTTGTTTTAAATCTATCCCATTTCACCCATCCAAGCTGGCTCATCCCAATTGGTCTTTGGAACTCTTCAGCGCTCCATACAAGCTGCTAATTGAACCTAAATTGATGCCCAACCAGCCACCCCAAGCTCCTCTATTTAAACTCCATATCCTATGACCAAAAAAAAGAGCACATCAATTTACCTTGGGAAGACTGTGTCTAATTGCTTCCAGGGGCTTTTCAAGAACTTTAAAGCTCAAGCTCACCAGTTTCCTCCCCTGAATCCCTCTATGAGAGCTCAATTTTGAGTTCAAAATCTAGGGGTTTTCTGTAACCTGATCCAAACCACTTGAAACTTCAAATTAACTCTTCCTTTAGCTTTCCCAAGCTAAACAAAGAAGTTTTCCATCGAAACCCCTTGGTTCCGAGCACTCTAACCCACCTCTAGACCAAGGTCGTTCCACCTTTCACTGAAATTATACTTGGAACCCATACTAGAGGAAAAGAACACATCTAGGAGGTTCGTTGGACTCCACTGAAGCTTCCATAAGCACCTAATCTAGGCCTCACCTCTTGGGCGAAGGTATAGACCATTGACCCTAATTTTGAGCTCGATTTCACCAATTGTGAAGAAAAATTTGATTTCATAGCATTGTAATGGTATAGATTTCATAGCATTGTAACGGTATAGATGTGTTCATCTTGAGTAGATGAACGTGTAGAAACAAACCCCATGTGATTTGGTTGAGTATTGCACGAGAGAGATCTTAGGGTTTGAAGTTCAACGACTTATAGGTTTTGGCCATTTTGGACGATGACCCATAGCCGTCTGATCAAGCATGTATCAGATGGACACTCAAGATCAAGGCAGACGAAGGAATAGAATGTAAACAGTAGAACGCGTGGCGTTGAGGTGGCTGGCGGCACTGAATCAGAGAGCGCCATGTGGAAAGCTCGATGCGTAAGAGGATTATGTGCCCGCTGACTGTGTTAAGTAGGAAAATAGGATTTATTGATTTAAACAAATGCCAGAACTTTAAAAATTTATATCCTTACATAGAAAAATCATAAAAATAAAGTAAAAATACCCACTTGACCAGTTAACAGAGGGTAATAATGTGGACTCAAAATAAAAATTATTTGATGAGTCTCTGATTTTAATTAGTTAAATAGCCTCTGAGGTGTCTTAATTTTAATTGATTAAATATTGTTCATCAAAGTTTGAAACTTTGGGGTTCATTCCTCATAACAGAGGGAATGTTCTCTGATTTTTCCAAGGGCGGAGAGCATCTTTATGCATGTAACCCTAATTTCCAAGATTGGATGATTATTTTGACTTAAATTAATTATACAAATTAAAATATCACTTCGTTTGGTCTGCAAAACCATTTTATTACAAGCCGACAAAAGATTCTCTATGGTCAAAGAAACTTAAAAAATATCATGATAGTTTGGATAATCTTGTATATTTTTATAGTTAGCTAAATGCCAAAAACTTGAATTAAATTATTTATATTAAATATTTTTTAAAATCTAACAAAATCAATTCCACATTGTGTAGAAAAATCATTTTGATTCACTGTAAAAATTTTAAATTTATTTGATTAAGTTTAAGTACTAAAGCTGATTTCATAAGTAAAATGTCATTTTTTGTACAAAAATAATTATATTAAATTAAATATACCTAGGAAAATTATAAAAACTGGTTTTCTGAGTTCCTTGTGATAGGAGAACTTAGGGAAAATAAAAATTATTTTTAAATAAATAGTTTATTTTTGAGCTATATTTTGAATTAAAAATAATTAAAAAATTTCAAAAATAGAAAAATAGTTCAAAATGTTCCTAATTACTTCCCAATCACTTGAGACTCATTTAAATATTTTTTCTAATTTTTCTAAGTTAAAAATAAATTTTTAAAAACCTAAAATGTACTTAGTTTCTCCTTTAAATAATTATAATAAATAAAATATATATCATAAAAATATGAAATTTTTTCTTTGAGTCCCATAAAGCTAGGGAGGTTTAATAAAAATATAAAAGGTAATTTTCAAAATCAAAATATATTTTGTATTTAAATTATCACTAAAAATCATTAAATAATTATAATAATTAAAATATAATTTAAATAATCATGAAATTTTGTCTAAGTGTTCCTCTGATCTAGGTGAACCTCTAATAATACTCTCATGACCAAAAATCTTGTTTTGATTAATTAAATACATTAATATTGAAAAATCTAATATTGAAAAATCCTATTTTTTGAATTAAAATAATTTTATAAATTAAATAAAATTTAAAAAAAGTCACATTAGACCACATCATCTCATCTAATATTTTAATTAGTTCATGATTGAGTCTCCATGAAAATTTTAAGGTCACTTGAGTTTCATTTGATAAGTTATAAGATAGGGAGCACCTGGGGCAAAATGTTAATTTTGGGATTTTAATACCTTAATTAAATTTTAGGATTAATCAAAGGGTAAATGGGTAATATTGATTATAATAAAATCTCTTGGGTGTTTGAAATATAAAAGGCTAAGAGGTAGAAACCAATTTGTCATCCTTTTAATGATAAGGGTAAAATTGTAATTTTGATAATTGTCATGATTTGGAAGATAATTCAATTAAGATGATCCTAAGGTATTGGGCTTAAGTTATGAAGATAATAATTCAGTCATTTAAAGCCCACTAATTGATGATTGGAAGCTAAGTCTGATATTAATGATGATTAAGACTTCATTTTACTTAATATTTAGTTGTTATAAAATTAATTTAAAAGAAAATATTAAAACCAAGAGGGCCTAATAGTGAACTAGGTCTGAATTGTCTTAATTTGGATTAGAAAAGATGGAATTAATTAATTGATAAACACTTTCAAACACTTTAGGCCCTACTTTAATTCTGGGAATTAAAATCCTTAATGACTTTGAACTTGCTCTTTGGGGCACCCATTCATATAACTGTCTAATTAAATGTTAAGTAACTATCTAACTTCATTTCTTGGGATAGTTGAAATATCAAGGTTCACTGAGCAATGGGATAATTCAATTTTGAGATGATTAAGGAAATAATATAATAAGTTCAAAATGAACTGGTAATCAATTTTAAAAGTTGTTCAGGATCTCTTGGATATTTTAAAGGACGACTGAACTTATTATATTTTTGTTCTAGGAAATCATCCACTAAGATCTCTCGGGACTCATTGAGTCATGGTTTGAGGTTTTGGTAGCTACACCTTCATCTACTCTTGCAATTTGTTTAAATTTCCTGTTAAATTATATACATATTGCATAAGCAAATCTTTCAGCGGAAATGCCAAGAAGATGACATGTACACTTTTACAGGTTATTTAATTTCTATCATTTTACTTTCTGCAATATACTTTTGCTGCAAAATATTATAACTGCTTGGCTGTGCACCTTAGTTTACTTGCAAAAATCAAAACCTTTTTTCAAAAATTAATAAACATTTTAAAAAATCTAAAACAAACTCATTCAAAAGTAACCATAAATTCTTTGAAATATCACTAAACTTAAAATATCCTTTTGAATTTATGGGAGTCCCTCAGATGAGGTAACCCGCAGTTGCTAACAAGATATTCCTAGTTTATATAAGTGTAACAACTTGTTTAAGCTAAGTAAGTTCAAAAGAAAATAGTGGTACCAGAATGAGGGAACCGTGTGATCCTAACCAGTGCCGCTCTAATCAAATTTAACCCCCCCAAAACTTTAAAACATTTGGTAAAACCTTTTGGACCTTAGAATTTAGGATTGCTACTTCATCGAGGAGCGTGGAGCTAACTCCGTGGGCATCAATCTACAATGGCATGAGGATCTACAACAGCATGAGGATCTAAAACAACATGAGGATCTACAATAGCACATCTCTTTTTATAATTAAATAAATAAGCCATAGGACTTCAAGGTTATCTGCCTAGTGTAACATAAATCATCACTTTATGTTTAGGCCTTTGTATAGCTATGCCATACAATTTAATCCCTAATTGAATGACTGTATCATGAAAACATAAGCCCTAATTAATAAAATTGGCCTTAGGTTCCGAGTTTGTCGTCGAACATGACTTAAATCCTCACATCTTTCAAGCTATTTGAATGACTGTATCATGAAAACATAAGCCCTAATTAATAAAATTGGCAGAATGTAAAATTTAAATAATTTTTTTCTCAAAACTGAAGCCAAACCATATGATAACTTAGGAAGTCACCGAGGTTCTCCTCAGGATCTATGAAATGCCTTAGTTTTCTCCATTTAACCCTAGTTTCTCTTCCTTTGGATTCCATAAGAATGTTCCAAATTTGAGTCATTCCCTTTTGATACTCCTTTGGTCCGATCTTTTGAAAAGTCATAACCCTTAAAATTCTTGAAGTCAATATTCTCTGATCTAAATCGAGAATTTTCTTAGGTGACTTCGGTTATCTAAGATGTAATTAACTATAGGGGCTTATTTTATAGGAAGCTTTAAGAACCAATCTTAATATAAACCCTATTAAATTTTTTTATATTAAATTTGATAACTTGTCGATGAACATAAAAATAGCTTTTCACAGACTTAAATGGACGTCATAAAAATTGAGCACCACTAGCAAGTAGTGTATCTATCATTAGAGGTAGATATATTTCTTGTGGTGCTGTGCTCGATCATTTAAAATTATAATTAAAGCAGGCGATGGGATTTCCATTCCGCCGTCCAACAATCTCCAATTTGGCGACCAACATTATGATCACTCTTGGCATCCCAAATCTATAGAATATATTCATTCATAAGAACTTTGCAACACTTTGAGCATCACATCGAGGATAAGCAACAACTTCTATCCATTTAGATATATAGTCTACTGCTATCAATATATATAAATTTCCAAAAGATGATATAAATTTCTGAAATATTGTATAAAAGGTCCCATGAAATATAATCCCCAGATATAAATTATCTCAACTTCCAACACATAATTGAGGGGCATCTCATTTCTCAAAAAAATATTGCCTACTCGTTGATATCGATCACAAGTTTTAATAAAAGCATTAAAATCTCTAGAGATTGTAGGCGAATAAAATCTAGATTGCAAAATTTTTTATGTTGTTGTATCAACACTAAAATGTCCTTCAAAATTAGAATTATGAAATTTTTGGATAATTTTATAAGTTTCTTCTAAAGACAATATCTTTGAATAATTAGATCATTTCCTTATTTATATAAATATGGGCCATCCAAAAAATAAGTCTTAGCTTCAGATCAAAATTTCCTCTTCTATTGGTATGTCAATCCATAGGGTATAATATCACTATCGACCCAATTTTATGGGGGTCGTCTAGTGGAAGTTGTAAGTCACCGGAATGGAAATCCCGACGCCCACTTCGGAGGGACATTTAATTTATATATATATATATATATATAGTTTTAGAAAAATATAAAATCAAATTGATCCCATATCTTTTAAAATTTAGATGAAAGAGCACTATACCTTAAGCTATGTATCTATCTCAAAAGATAAACACATGTCTTGATAGTAAAGCTCAATAAAAAAAAACTAAGAAATGCATGACATCCATTTGGTCTGCAAAAGACAAGTTTCCCTATTTAGTATATAAAATTAAATAGGGTTTATATTAATTTGGGTTCATAAAAGCTTCTTATAAGGACAAGCCCTTATAGTTAATTACATCTTAGATAACCAGAGTCACATAAGTAAACTTTCGATAAAAATCAAGAGGATAGGAATTTTAAACTTAGATAACCAGAGTCCTTTATAGTTAATTTTCTTCAAGAATTTCAAAGGATAGGAATTTTCAATGAGATCGGACAAAGAAGTGTGAAATGGGAATGGCTCAAATTTGGGACACTTATTTCAGGAATCTAAAGGATAATCTAAAGGAAGAAGAACTAAAGGATGTCATGGATCCTGAGGAGAACCTCTGTGACTTCCCAAGATATTCTACTATTTGTCTTGAATTTAAAGGAGAAATGTTTAAGTGTTTCATCTTGTCAATTTCATTAATTAGGGCTTGCATTCGCATGAAACGATGACACAAATAGCCTAAAAGATGTGAGGACTTAGGTCGTGAAGAACGACAACCTCGGAATCCTAAGACATATTAGAGCTTAAATTGCATAGCAGAGCTATACAAAGGCTGAAAGATAAGTTGAGGATTTATGTTGCATAATCAAACAACCTCGAAGTCCTATGGATTTTTGTTTAACTCTAAGGAATGGTTTAGCTGGTGTAGGCATGTTCTGCTGTTGAAGATGACCGTGCTGCCCACGATGCTAGTTCCAATCACCTTGTCATAGTAAGTTTAAGTTTTCTACTGTGTCAAGTTCTGATTTCAAATCAAATGTCCCTAATTTTATGGTTGTTTTAAATATTATGGGGGATGTTAAAGTTGATTAGAGCGACACCGGTTAAAATTCCATGGTTCCCTCATTGTGACACCACTATTTTCTTTTAGATTCACTTAGTCTAAATGAATTTACTAAACTCAAATTAATAAGTTCCATACTTTCATTCAGACCGTGAGAAATCTCATTAGCAACCATAGGTTACCTCCTCCGATGGATTTCTGAACATCCGATAGAGAATTTTAATTTAGTTGCAATTTTAGTTTTGTTTTGTTTGTGATTAAATTTTGAGTTGTCTTATATTTTGAATGTTGTGGCGATGAGTTTTATCTTGTTTGATTTTAGTTTGGAGGCTATCCTGAAAGTTTTGGTTTTGACATGCAGGGTAACATCGTTGTTTAACATGCAAGTCTATAAACTTGAAAAAGTACAGTAAAGAAAGTGCAGGAAAAGAATATGTTGTAAAATGTAAAAGCGTACTTATCGAATCTTCTCGTTCCTCCACCTTAAAGTTCAGTACTTGCAAGGCATATATATATATATATATATATATATATG
>NW_018221229.1:65685-68011 GCF_001263595.1 Phalaenopsis equestris
GGGAGGAAGCTGAACAAATGTTTGTCTGGGAGATTGGTGAAGGATTGGTAACCATTTGATGGGATAATTGGCTTTTGGAAGGTAGTATGCTTCAAGACCACATTGCCCCAGCCTCCCCCATGTTAGTTAAGGATCTGTGGGAGAATGGCAATTGGAATCTGAACCCTATCCTTCCATTCTGCAACCCCTCTCAGCTCTCTAATATACATAAAATCTCTATTATCCAAGGGAAAAAGGATAGAATAGTGACTAAAAGAACCTTTCCCAACCTACCCCTCTCCAACAGGAGGTGGATTGGGGTCATATGATTTGGAACAGGTCTCTCACTCCTTCCATGTCCTTCTTCATTTGGAGACTCTTCTCTAAGCTGATTCCCACTGATGATATCTTAAAATTGAAGGGTCTTAGAGATCCCTCTAGATGTATTTTTTGTCTGCCAGAGGAGTAGGCCCTTGCTCACCTTTCTTTGCCAGTCCTTGGGAACAACAAGTTTGGAATTTTATTCTTGCAAAGCTTAATGTTCCTGTCATGAATCTTTCATGGGATGTTTTCTATAGTTGCTGGTCTGATTGGAGGGGTGCTAAACTTCAAGATATCCCTAATATTGTGGATTGGTTTGTTTGGATGACTATAAATCAATTGAAATATGAAGATACTCCCTTAGATGCAATGAAAGTGGGTCTGAACTGCATAGCTTATCTTCAAAAACTGAAGTTTTAGTGATGTATTGGAGCTGGCCCCCTCTTCTAAACCTCCTATTACAAAAGTTCTTAAGATAAGCTGGTCTCTCCCTCAGAATGGATGGATAAAGGTCAACACTTATGGTAGTTATACTCCACAGTATGCAAGTATTGGTGGTGTCTTCAGGAATCAAAAGGGGAAGTGCATTCTATATTTCTAGTCTCCTGTTTTAGCTATGGATCCTCTTGAGGCTGAATGTCATCACTCCCTTTATAGTCATAGATCTTCCATTGTAATCAATCATTTGGCTTTTGCTGATGATATTATTATCTTTTCCAAAGCCTCCAAACCTGCTGTTAGAGCCTTTATACAGTGCTTGGAGAATTTCCAGGATATTTTTGGAATGAAATTGAATGTCCAGAAGTGCATTTCTGTTTTCAGCAAACATTGCAAGAGTGAGTTTAAGAATTGGGTCTCAGACTTAACTGGCTTTACCAACAACTGCCTTCCTGTGAAATATCTAGGAGTTTTTCTGATCAAGGGGAGAACTAAAAAATTTCACTTTGACCATATCCTTGAAAAGATTCATTGCAAACTTCAGGCTTGGGAGAATACTTATTTATCCAATGGGGGTAGGATAACTCTTTTGAAGAGTGTCGTATCTGTCATTCCATCTTATCTATTGCAAATGAATTTTATGACAAAGGATACTCAAAGATTATTGGAAGGAATGTTCAATAGAGTCCTGTGGGCTAGCCAAAGGAAACAAAAACACTGGACTTCTTGGGTTAAGGTTTGTAAACCTTTAAAAGAAGGAGGTTTAGGCTTTAAGTCCTTCCCTCAATTAATGCACAATAACCTTTGTAAGCTCTGGATTAAATTCAGATCCCAGGACTCTCTTTGGGCTAAATTCTTAAGGGGTAAATACTGTAAACAACAACACCCTAGTCATATTTCTAATGGCTTGGGGGACTCTTCTATTTGGAAAAGGATGCTACAGGTTAGGGAGGAAGCTGAACAAATGTTTGTCTGGGAGATTGGTGAAGGATTGGGAAACATATGGTGGGATAATTGGTCTTTGTAAGGCAGTCTGCTTCAAGTCCACATTGCCCTAGCCTCCCCCATGTTAGTTAAGGATCTATGGGAGAATGACAATTGGAATTTGAACCCTATCCTTCCATTCTGCAACCCCTCTCTGCTCTCCAATATACAAAAAATCTCTATTATCCAAGGGAAAAAGGATAGAATAGTGACTAAAAGAACCTTTCCCAACCTACCCCTCTCCAACAGGAGGTGGATTGGGGTCATATGATTTGGAATAGGTTTCTCACTCCTTCCATGTTTTTCTTCATTTAGAGACTCTTCTCTAAGCTAATTCCCACTGATGATATCTTTAAATTGAAGGGTCTTAGAGGTCCCTCTAGATGTATTTTTTGTTTGTCACAGGAGGAGACCCTTGCTCACCTTTTCTTTGCCTGTCCTTGGGTACAAAAAGTTTGGAATTTTATTCTAGCAAAGCTTAATGTTCCTGTCATGAATCTTTCATGGGATGTTTTCTATAGTTGCTGGTCTGATTGGAGGGGTGCTAAACATCAAGATATCTCTAATATTGTGGCTTGGTTTGTTTGGATGGCTAGAAATCAAT
>NW_018221229.1:68826-73489 GCF_001263595.1 Phalaenopsis equestris
TATATATAATTTTACAGAAAATAAAATATGTTGGTAGGAAAAATAGAAAGTACAGGTTTGACGTATATCTGTTAGATCCTATGTCATATATTAGTGGTTCCTATTTATTTAAGTGTATAGATGGTTTCTTAAGCAAGACATAATGATTTTAATCATGCTTCAAGATATCTAAAATAGAATGAGGAAGGTTCAGGGACTGGGGCTTGCATATGAAAATCCTTTGAAAAGTCTCGAGTTTCGTTCAAACTCATTATGTTGCTTAATAATTCATTCTTATCATACCTTTATGCTCAATGAACTGATGTTCTAGCCAACTCTAAGGATGGGGTAACTATCACTTGATGTTTTATTTGTCAATAATACAAGTAAAGACCAATACAAGTAAAGACCCTTAGGGGTAATTTGGCCTAATTAAGAAACTTAACATTTTGATTTTAAAGATGGGCTTGCAGTGTTTTCTAAGTTTCAAATTATTCATAAGTTATTTTCTAAACCTCATTAGAGAAAATTTTGATTAAGCCTAGTTCACAATTAAGCCCTTAAAATTTAATGGGTAGATTTGCAGTCTTAAGAAAAAGTCTTTTTTAAATATTTATGTTCTTATTCATTATCATGAATCATATACTATTAATCGGGGTTAAAAATTAGTGAGTTATGGTCTTACAAAATCAAACCCTCACCTTAATATCTCCTTATTTGAATATTTCTCCAAATTTCATTAATTTGAGGAATTATAAATTTATCTTCAATAAGATCAAAGTGAGATTGGTTGCTACCATTTATCCCTTTCATCCCCTACCATTTATCCCTTTCATATTGCAATCATCAAAACATATAAATTAAAATTATTTGTTGCCCTTTGGTTAAGCCTGAATATTAATTAAGCCTTAAATTCCAAAATTACCCTTTTTTGCCCCTAAGGCCTAAACACCCTATAATTAATTAAATTAAACAAGTGACTTGAAAATTTTATATTATCCCACTCATGGGTTAATTAAAACATCAGAGGAGAAGATGTGATTTTTATGAATTTATTTAATTTTATAATTATTTTTAATGCAAAAATAGGAATTTTCAATGAAAATTTAATAACTAAACCAAAACAAAACCTCTATCCTTAAGAAAATTGTTAAAGGGCTCACCAAAGTCAGAGGACCACTTGGACCTATTTTCATGATTTTTAGAAGTTTAATGTAATTATTAAAATTATTTGTTTATTTGGAGCATTAATTAAATGTAAAATATCATTTAAGTAGAAAAATAAATTTTATATTTTTATTAGAACTCTTTGAGTCCAGGGAACCCAAAGGAAGAACTTTCATATTTTTTTGATCTATTTTTTAATTATTGGAATTATTTTAATGGAAAATTCAAGAAAATTCATTTTTAAGCCTTTAAAAATTAATATCTTGACTTAAAAAATCAGGAAAATTATTTTAATTAGTTTCAAGTGATCAGCAAGTCAAATGTGATATTTTAGTGTGTTTTTATAATTTTACAATTTTTATGATTTGTAATTATTTAAATGCTAAAAAATGAAGTATTTATTTTAATGCCAATTTTAATTTTTTTAGGTTTCTCTAGTCATAAGGAGCTCCCAAAAAAAATTTGGTAATTTTTTGAGTTGTATTTTAATTATTATAATTATTTTAATGCAAAAAATATCATTTCACTTAATTAATACATTTTAAAAATCAAATTAAGTCCAATTGACTTGAAATTTTTATGGGGAGCTCCTCTTTCATTAAGTCATAGTGAATAATGATTTTTGTGTCATTTACATTTATAATTATTCCTAATTGATTTTAAATTGATTTTATATCTTTTTTAAGGGTTGGTCCACTTAGGGTTATTTTTAATGAGTTACGCCAAGTTTATATTTTCCTAGGGTCCTCTGACCACAGTGAACCTACCAAAATAAGTTTTATATTTTTCTGATGAATATTTTAATTATTATAATTTTTATACCAAAATAAGGACCATTAACTTAAAAATTAGATATCTCCAGTTAGAGAAGCCCCTTGACCTTGGAAAAATCAGAGGATAAGTCTAACAATAGAGACATCAAAAGCCCCATGGTCCCATGCTATGGTGAAATGTTTAGGTGAGTGGAGAATCAGAAGAATAAATACTATATTTAATTAATTACAAATCACACATGAATCAAGAAAATATGAAACCATTTCCTCATTGTTCTCCTCTGTTCACTGAGCAAGTGGATATTTTTATTTTATTTTTATTTTATTTTTATGATTTTTCTACACCATGATATGCATTTTTGAAGTTCTGGTCATTTAAATAAATAAAAAAACCCTATCAAATATCCTGATTTTCTACTTAATTGACGCGGTGCCACCTCAACCTCGGCATCTCCGAGCTTTCCATGTGGCATCTTCTGGTTTGGTGTCGCCAGACACCTTAACACTAACTTGACCCACGGTTCATGTTTTGCTCCTTCGTCCGGCTCCATCACTACCGTCCATCTGATACATGCAGAAACAGATGACATTCGTTCATCATCCTTAAATCCCTAGCTAGAGAATCGTCCAACTTCAAACTTTAATATCTCGCTCAATACTTGGTTTGTTCCTATAGACTTGTCTTGACTAGGAGAACATATCCATATGATTAATCAAATCTTAAATCAAGTCTATGAGCATGGATAATTAAAACAGGCTCGATTTAAGGGGAGAGCTCAATACCTCTGCCCAAGAGGTGTGACCTCGATTGGGTGCTTCCAAAAGCTTGCCTTAAGTCCAAAGAGCTCCTAGATGAAGCCTCAAGCTGTGTTGGAATGCTTAGGTATGAAATCAACTAAGGCCGATTTGGGGTGTTGATCAAAGTCCACTCTAGGGTGGTCTGGTGATGGGGCTTCTACGGGGAATCTTCTTCTCTCACTCAGAGGATGGTGTGGGTGCAATTAATTTGAATTGGGTGAATCTTTGAGAGATGTCCTATTTTGGGCTCAAATTTGGGGTGAGAAATTGGCTTTGATCTGTAGGGAAGAGGGCTAAATAATTATTGCACTGCACTCAAGAGGTCTTGAAGAAGCTCTGGGATCAATTTACTGGAGTCTCCCTAAGGAATTTCAAGCTCTCCATCATTGGCCGTGGTGGGTGAGTTTAAATAGAGAGGGAAGGAGAAGCTATCAGGAGAAATTGGTGGGTGACAAAGCTTGCTTAGGTGGAGTGAAGAAGAATGCAAGTGTCTAATTGGAAAGAGGCAGATTGGATGGGTTTAATTTTGAGTTTTGTCCTAGGTGGTAATTGGAAAGAGGCAGATTGGGTGGGTTTAATTTTGAGTTTTGTCCTAGGTGGAGCATTTGGACTTGGATTTTCTAGCAGCCAAGGTGGTCGGCCGGCCAAGGAGGGGTCACAATCTGACTCAAGGAGATCAAGGCTTGGTTTTTGTGAAGTTAATTGGGGTTGGCCATGTGTAAGGGAATTAAATTGAAATAAAAAGGGGAAAGAGCTATTTTGGGTCAAGTCATGGTTTGGGGTTGGGTTCACTCACCAAGGAGGGTTTGGATGGTGAGGGAAATCAGTTGATTCAACTTAGTTAATATGGTGAGGTCCCTATCCAAGTGATTTTCCATAAGCATGAGGTTTGGGTACTTCTTGAAGTGGGTTAAAAAGGATCTTAAGGATATTTGAAAGTGGTTTTTTCTCTTGTCATTAATAGCATGGTGATGTGGCATGGCTCTCATGGCTTACTTATGGCTTGAGATTGGCTTCATGGCTTGCATGTGGCTTGGTTCTTCTGCATGAAAGAGGATTTTCAAGATATTTGGTATTTTTAGTGAAGTTTGGCATGATGCTTCATTTGGAATGATTTTATTTTGGATTTAGGATTTAAGAAATGATTTTTATGAGATTTAAGAAATGATTTTGATGAGATATGTGACGAGGAGAAAAACTAAATAAAATGTCATGTGGGCTTTTTTTATTAAAATTGGGCTTTTGGGATTTAAGTGTGGTGGGCTTGAATTGGATCAAAATTTGGGCCAACCAAATGTTCAGTTTGATGTAGGAAGATGTTATGAAGAATTTAGGAAGGATTCAAAGCGGTTTTGAATTGAATTGAAAGATTAATTTGGGGAATTTAGTCATAGAGTCAAAATTGGGGCTTTTTGATTTGGGTGAAATTGAGCTTGTAATTGGGTCAAATTGGGCTTTTATTTAGTTTAAATTAGGATTAGGGATATTGAATTTTTATTTGAAACTAAAATTGGGCAAGGTTGGGGTCAATTGGGCTAAGATTGGGGCTAATTTGGGGAAATTGGGCCTTTAAAGGCAATTTGGGGATTTTGGTCAAATTGGGTAAAACTGGTCAAATTGGGTCAACGTGATGGTTAAAAATTGAAATTGGGAATATTTGGGATGATTTTAAGGAATATCTGGGATGATTTTAGTATTTTTTAGAAAATTTTAGAATTTTTTGGGTCATGAGAGGCATTTATTTTTTGGAAAATTTTAGAATTTTTTGGGTCATGAGAGGCATTTTGGTAATTTTGACAATTTTGGGGGTATTTTGGAAATTTGGTTATTTTGGTAAATTTTTGTCAATTTAGGTAGTGATAAGTGATTTGAGATGACTTTTGGACAAATTTGGGTATTTTGGGTGATTTTGGGATTTTGGCAAAAATTAGGATTTTGGGATTTTG
>NW_018221229.1:73547-85996 GCF_001263595.1 Phalaenopsis equestris
TGGGCTAGGATGGGCAAGTAAGCCGGCAAGTAAGCCATGAAGCCATGTTAAACCAATAGGAGCCATATGAAGACTCATTTTAGATGTTGAATATGTTGATCCTAACCCTATTAGCCAAGGGCTAGGGGTACAGGTCCACCCATATGAGCTTTGCTAAAGGAGTCAGAAGACCAAATCAAGTGCAAGTGGTCTTAAGGTTTAGGGTGTATGAGAATGTGTAGTGTGTGCAATAGCCTAACCAAGGCCAGACCACCTAGGGTTAGTCCTAAGGCTTGACCTTCTTATGAGGACTCTTATTGAGCTCCTCCATACTGACTCCACCTACTAAGTGCTAAAGGTTAGGACCAATATGTAGAACTTCAAATTGAGTAGAGAAGAGTGTAAAATTTTTAATGGTGAGGGTTCCTTATCTAGTTTTCTAAGAATAGTCAATAGGAAAGTCATATGGCTAGAACTTATGCTACTAAAGAGGAAAAACTAAACCTCAACCAAAAGTGAGGTCAACAACTTGTAAAACTTTCAGGATCTTTAAACTTTTCAGGAAGCTTTTTCTGAATAATAGTGATACACTTTTCACTTAATGCAACAATCTCATGATCTGCAAACTTCCTTTTCTTATTGATGAGTAGAATTGGGTGACAGTTGTTTCCACTGGGGAATTAGTAAGTGAATATCCAATCAAATGAGAACTCAGAACTCTCGCTGGAGATTAGAATGTGGGATTCAAATTTCTCAGGTTTCAAGTTAATCGAAGGATGAGATTTAGGATTTAGGTGTTAACCCCAAAATGGGAATTGAAATCTGGGTATCAAACCCGGAAGGAGAATCGAATGACTTACTCCATTTAATGTGGTCTTAAACCTATCTCGAAGACTAGGAGTAGTATGCCTTGAATTAATTAAAGGGCTTGTTTCCCAAACCTCTAGAGTTTGATATTTGGACCATTGTAGAGCAATGCAGAATCAGATGTATGAATCCTTATCCTCTAAAATTTGATATTTGGACCATTTCAAAGCAATGCAGAATTGGATGTATGAATCCTCATCCTCTAAAGTTTGATATTTGGACCATTGCAAAGCAATGAGGAATCAGATGTATGAATCCTCATCCTCTAAAGTTTGATATTTGGACCAATGCAAAGTAATGTGGAATCAGATGTATGAATCCTCATCCTCTAAAGTTTGATATTTGGAAACATATTGCTATGTTGGGAAGGAAAGCTCAATGACTCACATCCAACCCAAGAGGTAGTGGTTATGAGGTAGTGTTCACAAACCAGGTTGAGAAGGAAAGCACGATGACTAACATCCGACTCAAGAGCTGATCGGGAAAGGTAAATTTACTACATTAGGGAGGAAAGCTCGATGACTAACATCCAACCCAAGGGGTAGTAAACACAGAGTAGTAAACACAGAATAGGTTCTAAAGGAAAGCACAACGACTAATATCCAACTCAAAAACTGATCAGACAAGGTAAATTTGCTATATTGAGGAGGAAAGCTCAATGACTAACATCCAACCCAAGGGGTAGTAAATAGTGATCAGGTTGAGACAGAAAACACGATGACTAACATCCAACTCAAAAACTGATCAGGCAAGGTAAATTTACTACATTTGGGAAGAAAGCTTGATGACTGATATCCAACCTAAGAGGTGGTAGACACGATCAAGTTGAGAAGGAAAGCACGACGACTAACATCCAACTAAAAAATTGATTAGGCAAGGTAAATTTACTACATTGGGGAAGAAAGTTTGATGACTAATATCCAATCCAAGAGGTAGTAGACACAGATCAGGTTGAGGAGGAAAGCACAACGACTAACATCCAACTCAAGAGCTGATCAGGCAAGGTAAATTTACTATATTGGGGAGGAAAGCTTGATGACTAATATCCAACCCAAGAGGTAGTAGACACAGATCAGGTTGAGTAGGAAAGCACGACGACTAACATCTAACTCAAAAATTGATTGGGCAAGGTAAATTTACTACATTGGGGAGGAAAGCTTGATGACTAATATCCAACCCAAGAGGTGGTAGACATAGATCAAGTTAAGAAGGAAAGCACGACGACTAACATCCAACTAAAAAATTGATTAGGCAAGGTAAATTTACTACATTGGGGAAGAAAGTTTGATGACTAATATCCAATCCAAGAGGTAGTAGACACAGATCAGGTTGAGGAGGAAAGCACAACGACTAACATCCAACTCAAGAGCTGATCAGGCAAGGTAAATTTACTATATTGGGGAGGAAAGCTTGATGACTAATATCCAACCCAAGAGGTAGTAGACACAGATCAAGTTGAGGAGGAAAGCATGAAAACTAAAATCCAACTCAAGAGTTGATCAGGAAAGCTAAATTTACTACATTGGGGAGGAAAGCTCGATGACTAACATCCAACCCAAGTGGTAGCAAGGAGGAATCAAAATCTCGGTACTGATGCTTAGAACAATATGAAAATAGTGTAGAGAATTTGTGGTGTTGAGCTTATAAATATGTGTTATGTGAAGATCGACATTGGTGAGGAAAATTTGTGAAATTTTGTGAGATTTTGTGCAGAATGTGAAATTTCGCGGGGATGTGAAGAAAACTGGTGCAGACTAGGAAAGTTGCGCTGCACAAAAAAAGAGTAATAAACCTCAAACTTGAGATAAATAAACTCAAGAAATTTATCATTTTCTTTTATTTTTGTTTTTATCACATTTAGTTATCAAAATATATTTTTCAAAATTTAATTTTCATTGGTTGATTTTCAAAAATACTTTAAGTTTTAATATCAGGCATTCGTTGCATCGCTCTTTGTTCATTTCAATTTTGAACCAGTAGAACCAGTGTATGGTTCCATAGCTCTTTATCAATCACACGAAGAGGGAAATTTGACAAGCAAGTTGAAATCTGAAAGAAATTTCACTAATTTGCTTCAAATATGAGTTACAGAATGAGTACATGTTGAAATATCAAAAGACAACATGTTGAATACATCTAAAACATCATATACTGAATACATATCATAGGCTGAACATATCTGATACATGTCTCATCATATCTACTGCATCAAAACATAATACAAAAAGGTGTCCACTGACTGTCCATCCTCGGCATGGTGAGCTTTTGATCAAGCTGACCTACTGAGCCATGCTCCAGGACAAGAACTCCCTTCACGTGTACTTAGAGGTACAACCTTCTCATAGCTCATAAGGCTGTAGTTCTTCTAATTCTGGGTCCGTGGTATTTTTTTATCTTGCATTCTTCTGAATGTTACATATACCCTAGGATATCGCACTCCCGGGATGCTGTATTTGGGCAAACTGGCCCCATTTCCTTTTAAGATCAGTACCAAACCCATCGACATCAAAATCTTAATGGACCCTTTGAATTCCTCGGGGCCAATGATCTTGATTTCTCTTCCAAAGAGCATGTTTCTTCTGCTCATGAAAGATACTGTGCAAAAAGGTCTAATGAAGTCATGGTGATCAATGTGGGGAGGAATGCAATCCCTCTTCTCATAAATGTTAATTATGCAACTGTTTGAGCTGCAGTCGGGTGGTAATATACTCCATCAAATCATCCTCTTGACCATTTTTTTTATTCCATAAAGCATTGGATCCACCTCATTGTATCTTAAGATTCTTGGGGGGTTCTCTTACCTATCTTTAATAAAATTTTAGTAACAATCACACTAAATGGTTAATCTTCCTTTCTTGCGCATCATTTTCACAGCTCTGAATAAGTTCTCGGCCTCAGCTGACCAACTCGACCTCTGCCCCTTAGGTCGAATACACAGTCTAAAATTATTTTTCCATCATTTTTTGAGAAGACCCCTGTGTACAACGTCAAGCCTTCTAAAATGTTGAAATTTTATCCTGTACTTCTTCATAGAACTCAAACTCTCTTCTTTTAGCTTTGCACATTCTTTCTAATTATGCTATGAAAATCTCTTCAAACTGTCGGGGCCATCCCCTTGTTTCAACATTTTCAGGAACCCATGTCTGATCTGGTTCTGTAGGCAATGGGATGTACGACTCATCATTTGGATGTGCTGCCTCTTGGGCTTGCACACCAACGGCTTTGAACTCTTGAAAAGAACTATTGCAATCCACATGTAGAACGTTGCAGCTTGGACATTCAACAAATACTCTTCTGGTAGATGTTCCCACAGGAATCTCAACATTACATAGCGGACAACCTTTGTAAAATTCATGAGGTGTTTCTGTCTGTATCGGCTCTGTGGCTGGTTCTAACTCATCTTCTATACCAGGTGGGCTAGAAGAAGTCTCCCTCATGCATCGCTCATAAATCATCCTCTCAGAAAAAGGGGTGAGTAAAACTGCCACTTCCTTCTGTTGTCATCTCTCTTCTCACAGGAAGGCTCTATGTTTGTACCGGTTGGCATTACAACACTGAGTTCTTCTGAGCGATGCATCTGACATTCTTTCTTCATAAGCACCTACTAATTCTCCTGTCAGAGCAGTTATCAGGGATTGTAGATGATTGGTTCCTTCAATTGGGTGTTGGTGTTGAGTGATTACTTTCTTCCTCTTCTATGAGGGGTCTTCTCTGGTGCCTATCTTTAGCAGAGACGGTAATCCTTCCTTTTCCCAGTGACTGACGACATCCATCAGGGGGTTCTCATATTCCTCGTTGACTTGACTGAAATTTAAGTCAAAGTCTATGACACCACCCTGAGCAGCCCTTTCTTCATTAAGTGCGAGATTTAGGCCATCTCTAAAAGTGAAGAACAACTTCCATCCCAATATTCTTCTACATAAGACAGAAAAACTTCAGTGCGCTGACATTCAACATGAACAAGAACAAGAATGAAGCATTTATTTGACAATAAATTTTTATAATTTGCAGATTTTATTTATTCAATTCAATTTAATTTAATAAGATTTTAAAATTAGAAACAAAAGAAGGGAAATAAAATGGGCAAATGGAAAAATTGTTCATTTTATAGAGGTTAATTTATTACAAAACTTTAGACCTAGTCATAGATGCTTGGCCAAATAAATAACCTCTGAACAATCAAAATTTAAAAGCAAATGATTTCAAGCATCGTCATGTTGGGTAGTATATCTTCAAGTAGCAGCCATTGATAGGCAACATAGGTATTTCCCTCAGGAAATCCAGCAGCTGGTAAGATCCTCCTGAGTAAACTTCTTCTAAGACAAATGGTCCCTCCCAAGTTGGTTCAAATTTTCCACCTATTTTACGATGTGCAAGAATAAGCATCTTGAGAACGAGAACAAGGTCACTAACTTTGAATTCCCTCAGGCAGACCAATTTGTTTTCAGCCTGCACCATCCTTGCTTAGTAGAGCTACAAGTGTTGTTGTGCTTTTAGTCGCTTTCCTTCGAGACTTTCCAGTTCTTCAATTCTGAGTCTTGCACTTTCTTCAGTTGTAATTTGGTTGGTGACGGTGACTCTGAGAGATGTTGTTTGAACTGCTAGCGGTAGTACGTTCTCGGATCCATATATAAGCGCATAGAGTGTACATTGAGTGGGAGTTCTGAACGTTGTTCGGTAGGCCCACAAAGATCCTAATAGTTTATTATGCTAATCTCTTTTATTTTAATCTAGTGTCTTCTTTAGAATTTGCATGAGTGTTTAGTTGAAGGCTTCGACTAGTCCATTTACCCTAGGATAGTAGACTGTAGAGGATCTCCAATGTATCCCATGTCTTTTGACGAAGTTGTTGATCTTTGTGCTTTTGAAGGCTATCCCATTGTCAAAGATTACTCTCCGTGAAACTTCAAACTGTAGACTATTGGACTTTTGAAGAATTGCAGAACATGCTGTGTTGTAACCTCTCGTAACGACACTGCCTCTGTCCACTTGGAGAAGTAATCTGTAGTGGCAAGAATGAATCTATGTCTCTTAGCATATCCTTTAGAGGATGGAGGGTCTATCAGACCTACTATGTTCATACCCCCAACACTCTAATGACCACGAGGAAACAGTTGGGTGTAGCACATTCAAAGGTTGGTGTAAGACCACCCCATCCATTTGACAAAGGTGACATCTTCTAGCTGTATCCATGCAATCAAATAACATTGTCAGCCAATAATATCCGAGCCTCTTGATCTTCATTTTCATCTTTGGCATTGATTGATGAGCACCACACATTTTGACATGTACCTCTTTAATGATCTTTTGTGCTTATGCTCTGCTTAGACATCACAACCACATCTGATCAAATGACCTCTTGTAGAGAACATCTCCCACTAGGGAAAATGACATAGGTCTTCTTGTGATATGATATGCTTCAAACTTATCTTTTGGTAAATTTTCATTCTGCAAATATTCTATTAATGGCTTGCGCCAATCTTCATTAATGTCAGCAACTGCAACCATCATTCCTTCTTATTTTTTGAGCTTATGTAGATTATCGAGGTTAATTCAAGACAAAACACGTCATCCTTGTACTATAATGTCAATGGAATCATTCGGTGGACACACCAATTTGTTAGCAAGTTTTGCTAGAACATCAGCATGGGTGTTATCTCCCCAAGGAATCCTGTAGAGAGTCACACTAAAGATCTGTTCAAGTAGCTTCATTGTGTACCGGTGCTGATAGTCTTGGTTTCAAACTTTTTTTTTCTCCGAAGTCTTATTGAATGATAATTTGAGAGTCACCATAGATGGCAACGTCTGTTATATCCATTGAGATTGCTAACTCCAACCTAGTGATTAGCGCTTCATATTCTTCTTCGTTGTTTGTACATAGCTCTGTCAGGTGGTAGGAGAATCTCAACATGCCCTTATCTGGCGTGATGAAAATTAGACCAATTCCTGCTTTGCTGGTATAACTGTTTGTGATCCTTTATCTCTTCTTGCTGAAGAAGCTCCATCGAAATACATTTCCCAATGTTTAGCACTGGATGGCTTTATTTTCAGTATTTTCTCATCTAGTAGTTCATCATTGAGTGGGGACCTGGTTGGAAGTGGGTGCGCTACGAGAAAATCTAATAAAATTGTCTCTTGATAGCACATATGGGAAGAAAATTTATATCAAATTGAAATAAAATCATTGACCACCTTGCTAAATGTCCAGAGAGTGTTGGTCGAGTCATCAAATATTGTAATGGATTAACTTTCCAAATGAGGGTAATTTTATGAGAAAACATGTAATGCCTAAGCTTTTGGGTGGCAAAAATTAAAGCTAGAGAATGCTTCTCAATAGGTGGATACCTTACCTCCTTTGGTATTAAACGACGACTCACCTTTGGTATTAGACGGCGACTCAAGTAGTATAGTGTGTTTTCTTTACCCTCATCATTAACTTGAGCCAACAGGGCTCCGAGAGAGTCTTCTAAGGCCGCAATATAAAGTTTTAATGATTTTCTCGGGATAGAGGCTGCCAAAACAGGAGGTGTCATTAAGTATCTCTTAACATCCTCAAAAAACCGCTGACATTTCTCTTCCCAAATGATGTTGGCATCCTTTTTAATTTATGCTGAGAAGGGTTGACACCTACCTGAGAGATTAGGAATAAAGCATCTCAGATATGCCAATTTTCCTTGAAAGGAGTGTAGTTGTTTCAAGGTTTTGGGAGGAGGCATTTCCAAGATGGCTTTAATCTTACCCGGGTTGATCTCGATTCCCCAATGACGGACAACGAATCCTAGAAATTTCCCAGAGGTAATGCCGAAGGCGCACTTTAAGAGATTCATCTTGAGATTATATTTTTGTAATCATTCAAACACGATCCTCAAATTGTACAAATGGTCTATTTTTTGTTTATTTTTTATAAATAAATCATCTGTGTACCACTCTACTTGGTTGTGAATGAGGTCGTCAAAGATCTTTGTCATTGCCCGTTGATATGTTGCTCCAGCATTATTTAATTGAAATTCAATTATTGTACAACAAAAGATCCCAATTGGTGATATGAATGCTGGAAGCGCTACATTCTCTGGAGCCATCTTGATTTGGTTATAATCCGACGATCCATACATAAAGGAAAAAATCTCATGTGTCAATGCAATGTCGACCATTAATTCTGATTTTGTTAACAGAAATTCAATTTTTGGACATGCTTTATTTAAATCCCTGAAGTCAACACATACTTGGATTTTTCCATTCTTCTTCTTAACTGGTACAATGTTGGCTAACCATATGGGGCATTGCTCTTCACGCATAAAATTAGCATCTATCAATTCCATCACCTTGGCAATGACTTGTTGCTCTATCTCAAGGTGCATTCTTCTGGGAGGTTGTTTTACTGGGGTCATATCTTCATCCACCCTGAGTTTATGAATTGCAACTTCCACTGACAGCCTTGGCATTTCATCATAACTCCAAGAGAAGCAATCTTTAAATTCTGATAATAACTTTTTCAACTTTATGGATTCTTCCTCATCAAGCAGAGAACTTATAAAGGTGGGTCAGGGCTGCTGCTTATTCCCGAGGTTGATTTCTTTTAACTCATCAACCGTTGACTTAATTTCTTCTTCAAGTTCTGGTGGATTATCACATATTAATTGATCTTGAGAATCATCCTCTATATTGAGGCAATCCTCCTCCAATTAACTAGTAACAACCATGCAAAATTCTGAATCATCGACTGGTCCTATGGTACAAAATCCAAGACATTCTTTTCAGTTAGGAGTTTGACTTTTAACTTTTCATAAATTTTCAAAAAGTTGTAACTTATCCTTTGGCATTCGTTTTGGCACATATCCGTTTTGGCACATATCCCTGCTGAATTAATTTTTGTACACAAGGAGAAAAGTAACCAAAAAGTAATTCCATTAATTCATTAGAATTCCCATCCAAGTTTACACAATTTTCAAGACTAGTAGAAGGGGAAGCATGATTAAACTTGATCTACTTCGAGACTTCGAACCAACACTATAGACTTCCTTGACCTCTAAGTTCTCAACATTTTGAGGGTAGATTAGAGTAAGGGTCATGGCGTTCACATAGTGGTTGATCCGATCGTACATCGACTCGTATTCATGTTTATCCACATCTTCCAAGGAGATCTCGTATTAAGGTTTCTTCTGTCTTATCATCATCATTTCTTCCCCAAATTTTTCTTCATCAGAACTTTCTTCTATGTCAATGTTGATGGTCAGCCTAGTTTGTTCAAAAATCGTGTTGGTTCTTCCTCATCCACATCCTCGGCCTCGATCTCGGGTGTATGGGCTAAAATAATCTCGACCACCGCATTGTGAAGAGACGATAGTAGATTGTTAAAATGAAGTTGAATGGCCTCTTCTATGTGATTCTTCTGAATCTTGCACTTCATTTGATATAACTTCACGAGAAAAGACTGTTTTCTTTGGAGGTACCTAGTAGGCGGCGTTTTCGTGAATGCCTACTTCATGTACTGAAAACAGTTATAAATCCCCTTTAATACAATGTTGTTGTCCTTCTTTGAAGTATTTGATGCATTGGTGCAAAGAAGACAAAACCATGTTATGCTCGTGAATCCATGGTCAACCAAGCAGAGCATTGAAAGAGGTTTCTCCGTCGATGATATGAAATTTTGCGGTTGTTACTAGTTCTCTAAATTTCTTTCCTTTCTGATTAAATCCTTTTAACATCGTTTTATCAGTTGTAAGCTCTTGAGCTTCAATATAAAAATATGCTAATGTCTGTAGACTCATTAAGTTGAGTGATGCTCCAGGATCTATAAAAAAAATGGACAATATAATTCTGCCGATGTTGACGGAGATATAGAGCGGTCGGTTGTCGTCACTAGTGTCGAGCAACAAGTCTTCACCTGTGAAGGTTATCCCAGGCTGTTCTTTCAACGAACAAACTTCATCTGAGAATGTGCTAGCCAACTGAGCTAAGAAAATCTATGGGTCAAGCAAGGTTGTAACCAGAGACTCTCTCATCACCTTTGATAAGATTAGAGCGTCGTAAATGCTTAGTTTGGTCGGCAACCTCCTAATATGAGCTATCACATTATAATCAACTTCGTATAATCCTACAACCTTTACTTGGTTATTTGGTTCTTCCACTAGCGGAGGTGGAGGTAGCTCTTCTCGAGTTATTATTTGTTTTCTTTTATCCACTGAAGCTGTTCTTGGAGGCAACACTTTTTTGCTCCTTAGATTTACTTTTGTAATTTCTTCTTCTTGAGACATTGTAAGAAAAGTTTCTAGTATTTCTTCTTCACCGGAGAGATCCAAGTTGATAGCAAGTGGTACACTGTGGCACTCGAGGATTGGCTCCTGACTCCCAGTGCTATCATAACCGGTATTGTCGATACCTTTTAAGTTCTTATTAACGGGTTCATCGAACTCAAGTACGATTTGAGGATCGATTCGGGAATTGAGATCGGAGTTAGATTGAACAAAATCAATTATGTTATCATTAGAAATAGTTAAAACGTAGCCAAAATTATAATCATTATGTTCATAAATATAATCAAGCCAAAATTATAATCATTACGTTCATAAAACTTAGTGTGGCAAAAAGATAATATACATGGTCAGGGGTTCAAGGATTTTCTTCCCTGAATCCGAGACAACCAATCTAATAGTGGCAACCCCTATCCTACACCCCACTCTATCGATCTTCATGATGTTGCTTTTCTCTTTCTCTTCTGGCTGTGGTGACTTCTCTGGCTAAACCTCCAACTTAGGCTGAGCAGGTTGTAGATTCTGAACGGCTACCTATACCGAAGCAGTTTGAATATGATCAAGTATCTTCTTAGATGACTTGCTATGAATTGTGCTCCACCTGTCTTTTTGTGAATACAGGTCCATCAGAGTAATTGACTGGACCAAAATCATATTCACAGAACCTTTTTCAGGTTCTGATTGACTAGACCAAAATCATATTCACAGAACCGTTTTCAGGTTCTTTTAAATATTCCTTCGGGATTGTTATATTTCCTTATTTATAGTTCCTCCTCAGCTAATCCTTGAAAATGAAGCAACCTTCTATTGTATCTCCCAACATCCGGTGGTAGGGATAGAAATTGGGATAATCTTTCTTGTCAGCTTCTTCAGGCTTTCCTGGTTCCGACAATCTTAACTCTGGCTTTTTTATTAAGTTTCTGAACATTTTTGGCACAGCCTCATATTTGAAAGAATATACTCTTCTCTTTTGTTCTGTAAGATTTGGACCTGTTCTACCTTCTGCTCGGTATGGTCCTCCCTAGTATGATTGTTGACTGGATTGGCCATACTGCTGTATTTATTGCTAAGCATGCTGCAATGATTACTGAGAACTTTGGTGAGAATGTTCTGCCTGTATTTTTTTCGGCTTATTTCCCTTATTGACTGTTTCCACTGCTCTAAACTTATTTTCAAATGCTTTGGTTGTCCATATGTTTAACTTCCTAATGTAATCTTCTAGCTTTGCTTAGCAGCTTCTTGAAGAACTTGATGGTGAGTCCCTTGAGCAAGAAAGCTTTGCTTAGTCATTTGAAGAACTTTTGTTCCTGTAAATTAGGTTCACATTTCATGCTAAGGTTTCGCCACCTCAAGATGTAATCCACTAGAGTCTCATTGAGCCTTTGCTTCTCCACTATGAGATCTCCAATAGAAACATGATTTTGAGCTCTAGAAAACCTCTTCATGAACATCTGCTCTAACTTGACAAATGTCTTGACTGATCCGTTGGGTTGCTCGGCGTACAAATCAAAAGCAATCCCTGACAAGATGCTAACGAACTGCCGAAAGAGTAAGAGTTTGTTTCCACTGGTGTTTCCACAACTGCTCGAAAGTGTCCTATATTCCCTAGGATTTCCAGTTTCATTGAGTTCTTAAAGTTTGGTGACACAAAACCCTTAGGGCAGGGTACGACATCAAACTCCTCCGGGTAAGGTCCACCCCTCAAAATTAATGCACCACCCTTAGATTGGGCTAAAGCCTCCCGAACTTGTTGTTCGACCAACTGTTTAATATCTTTCTCCGGTATGGTGCTTGGTGAGGAATCTTTCTTTTGCTGCTCTTCTCCATTGACAGACGCGACTTCTCTTCTTTTATTGGTAATATGAACTATTTCTGCTGGTTAACTCCTGGAGAAGCTACCCGCTACAACGGGGATTGTCCATTAACTGTAGTCATGGAGGCCATGGTGGAGGCCATCTCCTCCATTCTCTTTTCCATTTGACTAATTTGTTCATATCTTAAGAAAATAGCCCTGCGTAAATCATCTGCGGCGTTCCCTTCGATGAGAGGTTGGGCATACCACACAGATGAGGTAGCTCTGGTCTCGATGACATGAACATCCATGAAATCTTTTTCAGATAATTGTTGAAATCAAAATCTTCATCATCACCGATGGCTACTCCATGTTCTCTGGCTAACTCAGAAATCTCAACTTTGAGCTTTTTAACTTTCTCTTTAATTATTGCCTCCCAAATCTTCTTAAGGTCTGGAGGACCTTCCTGAACATCTTTCACTTGTTCATAAAATTCTGTAGCAAAAGTTGCAACGACACCGAATACTTCAAACTTTTGCTTCATTCCGCCATTTTACCCT
>NW_018221230.1:0-1497 GCF_001263595.1 Phalaenopsis equestris
GGTTCAAAAAGACCTCTCATGGCAACATATACCTGTATTCAATTACATCATAGAGATTACTCAAGAAGACTCTTGATAAATATGGTATGTTTGCATATATAAACCATAACAATAAGACATCAAGGAGAATTTTGTCATTTTAATAGAGGAAACCTCCTACTATCAAGGCCAACTTAGGCTGGTAGATGGTGTTTAAAGTAACCTAATAGATACTTATCTCTCAACAAAAGAAGGCCTATGAAATGACCATAAAATATATCAAAGGAATATGGTAGAGACCCAAATGGGGTATTTCAATGGGTAGGCAAGGAATTCCTAGACAGATAGAAATAGTCTAGTCATGATTATATGGATCAATTATCTTGGATTAATAAGACCCTAAGCCTGCTTAGTCATTAAGGTAGTCGACTCAACATGACAAAGATCTGCTTTTCAACATCACATGTTGCATTATCCATGGTACTTCAATAAACTTAAAGTCACAAGAAAGAAATACCTAAGATCCCATGACTCTATCCCAAAAGAAAAGGTTAAGAATATGGTCTATACTTGCCGATAATATGACTAAAAACCTACATAGTGAAAAGAATTGATGATTTGGCTCATAAAGCCACACCACCTCATAAAGGAAATATATACTCGTCTGGGTTTGAAAAGCCTCTTAACATCCTAAGCATACTAAATGACAACCTAATTAAATAAAACTTGTAGTGTCGGTCTAATAGGAGAAGAAACGATACTTCTCAAGGAGACATGCTTATGGTGCAAAGTTATCTAAAACCCCTAATAACGGGGCATTATTAATTATGGCTTGGATAATAACCATGCAATTCAAAATCACTTTTAACACATTCCTAATTTAAAATTTAAGCCAAAATTTCATTAGGATAATTTTCTTAAAATATAAGATATTTGAATTAAAGATTTTATTTTAAAAACCTATATCTAAGTGTGAGTCCATACAAAACATAAGCACAAATAAATAATGAAATCAACACACTATAAGGTGTAAATAAAACAAAAAAGAAAAAAAAAACAAAGACAAGTGTTGCGAGGTTGGTAACATATATTAGAAAAGCAAAATAATAGTCAAGCGCCACATATGCATGCATGATCTCAAATCTATACAATAATTAGATCAAGATTTAAGATACGAGGCATGATCATGCAAATTTTTATCATCTCCACATGAGCCCAACCGTTACATTCCTTCAGGACTTGTGCTTGTCCCTTATTCTCAGTACAGACTCAACTTAGACTTTAAAAGTACAAAAAAGAAGATCAAATTATAAGTTTGCTTCCCTATAAAATAGTTGTTTTGCATAATATATATCATGTCAAATGTATAATGAATCACGTTTGGTGGGAGGAGAGTTAAGAAAATCAAGATCTATTAAAAAAAGAACATTATTAAGGTTTATAATTTATGCTCGTCCACATTTGAAGATGGCTCCTTACAGAATAACTGCTATATATTTCCCTTCCGTGGACGTAGAT
>NW_018221230.1:5434-8698 GCF_001263595.1 Phalaenopsis equestris
GCCGCAACAGCGCAGGAGGACAAGGAGAAAGCGGCAGCAGAAGCGGCGGCGGCTCTTCATCCACTAGAGAAAGCTTTTGAGACCGCAAGTAAAGGCAAACCATTCTTCGGAGGCGATGATATCGGCTTCATCGACATAGCCCTGGGCTGCTTCTTGCCCTGGATAAGAGCACTGCAGAAATTGGACGGCATCCAGATTCTGAGCGATAACACTTTCCCCAATCTCTCAACTTGGGCGCAGAATTTCAGCGCTCATGATGCGGCAAAGGTGGTGCTGCCGGACAATGATAAGATGCCTGAAGTCATTCGTACTTTTCGTGCCCTGTTTTCGGCGGCTTGAGTTCTGAGAGTGCAGCCCCAAGAAGCTTCGATTCGAAGCTGCAGGGAAGGTGATGTGTTTTGTGTGTTGTCTTTGGAGTCTGGTTCTGTTTTGTGATCATTTCATGGAGAAATAATGTATTCTGTAATGACTCTGCGTTTCTATTCAAGTTTTGCAAGCCAACCATGGCATTCAGATTGTTTGTGTTAATTTTTAATTGATAATTGATGCTTGCTAAAAAAATCACGGTGGTAGAGTAATGGATTATCATCTTAGCATTGCACGATGATTCATTTTACGTGGAAAACTTGTAAAGTAAAAAACTTACGGGGTCTGAACCAGTCAAAAAAAATTCACTATAAGTTGATGATTACAGAGACCCTTTGTCTCACAGACGTGGGCAAGCTACTAGAATTTCCAAGATACAACATCGACTGACGGTTCTGGTTAGCGGTGGTCGACGACAGTTGATGATGGTCGGTGATAATCGATGAAGGTCAGTAGTGATCGGTGGTGGTCGACGGCGGTCTGCGATGATAAGGATAATGTTGGACTTAAGTTCAGTCTCAAAGACTCAAATTCTTTCTCAAACCTTCTTCCCTCATGTGATGGGTGGGACTTTATTTATAGTATTTTGAGTGTAATTAATGTAGGAATATGAACCATTTTGATCGGACGGTCCGGAGAGCTTCCCTCGATTAGATGGCGTTTGATAGACATTTGAGTGTCTTAATGATGTCGGAATTGAGCAATCTTGGGCTCGCTGGATTCATTTTGTCGAGACGCTCGATTCAATTACAAAATCGCTGAATTCGACATTCGTTTGATCTTTTAAATGTGTCTGTAAATCTTCCAAGAATGATTTAATCGCTTGATTAGGGCTTGATTTGACTCGGATTGGACTAACATTGATATCATTGGATCCTTCTCATCGTGTCTGTCAGTTTGACTATAAGTTTATTGAAATTGGAGCTCTAGATGGTTTTTTATCAAGATTTGAATATATTTTGTTCAAAATATTGTCTCGAGATTTGTGTCAGATGATGAAAATTTGTTGGTGGCGAATCAATAATAATGTCAAATAAAATGCTGATTAAATATTGAAGATTAAACTTGATTTGGCCAGAACCTGATTGGGATGTAATTGTTTAACTATAAGGTTTAAGGAATGGGAAACATCAATTTGGCTTAAACGTTTATTTTGAACCGGGCATAAATACAAATATATTGAATTTTAAGGTAACAGGGGAAAGGGTTGACAATCCCCTATATTAATTAAGTCAATTTCTGACTATTTTATGTTGTTGAAAAATGGTATAAAAGTGACCGTTAGTTAGATTTTGATGGCTTTGTGATGGTTTATAAGTCCGAGATAATTCACTTGTCGGTAATCTCGTAACATACTAATTTTTCAAGGAAATTTAATTACCAATGGGTTATCAATGAGTCATACCTGTCAGTGCCTGCTAAAAGCAAAACTGTGGATAAGCCATCGGTCACTATCGGTAATATAAATGACGGTCTTATCAAAAAAATATTCATTTGTAATTCTCTGGCTGGCCATCAGAAAGACACCGATAGTCTCAAGTCGATGGAGAACTGTTGGATTAAAATAGTTTGTCAGTTGGCCTAGAGTTAGTTCGTATGTTGATTGATCAATGAAAGTAGCCATCATTTTATCGGTAGTACATTGTAAGACCATTAGTTAGTTACATAATTATTCGTCGATTTATTAACCAAGAGTCTATAACTACTAGATCGTATGATAAAATGAGCAGAAAATAGTTAGATAATCGTAGGAAACTCGTTGGAAAACTATAACATGAAGAAAAATGAATACCATTTTTTCATTTCATTATAATTTCCATACCTATGTATTCTGTAATGACTCTGCGTTTCTATTCGAGTTTTGCAAGCCATCCATGGCGTTCAAATTGTTTGTGTTGATTATTAATTGATAATTGATGCGTGCTAAAAAATTCACGGCGGTAGAGTAATAGATTATCATCTTAGCGTTGCACGAGAATTCATCACACACTCTGATGAAAGTGAATCAACATGTGATGACACTATAAGTTTTTAAGTAGAAAACCCGTAAAAGAAAAAACTTACGGCGTCTTTCCAGTTAAAAAAAATTCACTGTAAGTTGATGATTACAGAAACCCTTTGTCTCACTGACGTGGAAGGGTTACTAGATTTTTCAAGATACAACGTCGACTGACTGCTCTGGTTAGCGGTGGTTGACGACAGTTGATGACAGCCGGCGGTAATCGACGAAGGCCAGTGGTGATCGGTGGTGGTCGACGGCGGCATGCGATAGCATGGATAATGTCGGACTTAAGTTTCTTCTCAAAGCCTCAAGTTCTCTCTCAAGTTTTCTTTTATCATGTGAGGGGTGTGACTCTATTTATAGTGTTATGGGTGCAATTAATGCAGGAATAAGAACCATTTTGATCGGACGGTTCAGAGAGCTTCCCTCGATTGGATGGTGTTTGATGGACATTTGAGTGTCTTAATGATGTCGGAATTGAGCAATATTGGTTTCGCTGGATTTATTTTGTCGAGACGCACGATTCGACTATGAACTCGCTAAATTCGACATTCGTTTGATCTTTCAAATGTGTCTGTAAATCTTCCAAGAATGATTTAATCGCTTGATTAGGGCTTGATTTGACTCGGATTGGACTAACATTGATATCATTGGATCCTTCTCATCGTGTCTGTCAGTTTGACTATAAGTTTATTGAAATTGGAGCTCTAGATGGTTTTTTATCAAGATTTGAATATATTTTGTTCAAAATATTGTCTCGAGATTTGTGTCAGATGATGAAAATTTGTTGGTGGCGAATCAATAATAATGAGCTAAAAGAAAACTACAACATTGGGACAGGTAGAGCCGTAAAAAAAGCTTGTTGTTTGCGAATAGTTCGTTTCGGTTCGTCAATG
>NW_018221231.1:0-774 GCF_001263595.1 Phalaenopsis equestris
TCATCTTCAAGTGATCTTCCATGAAGCAGAACCGTCGTCTTGTTTTTGCTTAATAGCCTCACACAGTTTATCACTTCTTACTCTTAAAAATAACCCCAAAAGAGATACTTTGCTGAGAAATTCTAATCTTCAATCTGAATGTATTCCAATCCAACTTGAAAATATAATGAGCATGGATAGGCTTCTAAAAAAGGTGGACGAAAAGATTTCTACTAATAACTATAGTATAATTTTGATGAAAATTATGCGGTCTCAAATGTATGCTAGCTTCTACACTATCCACAAGGCTGTTTATATGGGAAATATATAAGAATTGTGTGGTATGTATGTAAATGCTCCTTTATTATATTCTTCCTTTCCACAACTAAATTAGGAGTTCAAATCCATTAATGATGACCTTCATTACAGCATGATGAGGTCCATTTTAACTCAAACTAGTGCTCCATGAACACCAACAAATGCATCAAATTGGGATAATATTATAATGAAGACAAAAATCTGGTTTGGCGAATTTCTTCAATGATATGCATGTAATTTTTATTAGAATAATAAGTGAGAATATGGTAACCAAGCACAGAAGAAGAGACTCAATATCCAACTACTTCAACTACCACTTCTCAAATGAAACCAAGACAGACTTCAACTACCACTAAATTACCAAGACAAACTTCAACTACCACTTTTCAAATTCACATTCCCTTTATGAATTTGAAAAGACATGTTAAGAAAATTAACAATGGAGAAGCATTGAGAACATGGAAGGGAAATTACCAA
>NW_018221232.1:0-1039 GCF_001263595.1 Phalaenopsis equestris
GAAATGGTTGTCCACAAGTCGATCACGTCACCGAGTCTAGCCTAGGACTACCAACAGCCTGAGAAGGTACGGGTCCCCCTCTAGTCTTATGTCGGTGAATGACACTTTCATCCTACAGTTCATCAGGTCTCAGAATTGAGTCCTTGTATTGTAAGATGAGATATCATTCTATTTTACCACCGGCGTGAGTTTGTCATCATCGCCCTACGCCCCAAAACAAAACCGACTTACTTGCGACCTTGCTTGATGGTTTCACATATAGCAAAAGGCTATACATGAACACTTATGTATCAGACATAAGCACAGAAAACCAAACTAAGAAGCAAGGAAAGAAAAGAACAAAAATGGGGATGAAAGAGAGGAGAAATTGATCCACCCAAAAGATCAAAGGAAAAATGGTAGAGCAATCGTCAAAGTCATATAAAAAAGACTTAAAAAAAGAGCCCAAGATCCTTGAACCAATCCTAAAAGGATATTATTTTCAAATGACAATTTTATGAATTTCCAAACCATTTTATGAATTCAATTTATATTAAATTCATAATTTATCAAAATAGAGTTTCAAGAAATCTTCATATGTCATAAAACGAGAAAAGCTAATCCATAAAAAAAATAACTTTTTAAATCTCCAAAAGCGATGCCAATACCAATTCCAACTTTAATCACAAGCTCTTTTCCCTTTTCTTTTACATCTCATTAAAATGAAATTATTATTGTAAATATCCATGACCAAGGCAATAGAAATCACAACCAAGCTCCAATTCCAGCTGACGGGTATAAGCCAAAAGAGAGTAGGTAAGGCAATAAGGATCACAACCAAGCTCCAAATCCAGCTCACGGGTATGAGCCAAAAGAGGAGAACTCTCGGGTAAGGCAACCGGGCTCACATCCAAAACCCAATTAGCTCACGGGTAGGAGCTAAAAGAGGAGGAAAGCTCACGGGTAAGACACAAGAATCACAGCCAAGCTCCCAATTAACTCACGGCTAAGGTAGCCACTAAGGTAGCAAACCAAAACCACCAAGCCATCTTCTCGGCAA
>NW_018221233.1:0-458 GCF_001263595.1 Phalaenopsis equestris
CTACCGTGTTTTCAACAAGGTTAAAAGTGTAATGACTTTCTAAGCCCTTAAGTCATTACACTTTAAGCCTTATTAAACAAATTTAAATCAAGCCTAGGTCACTACTAAGCCCTTAAGTCATGTTTTCTGGAAAAAATTGCAATAATCAAAATGTTAAATTAAGTGGATTTAATTCTCATTAAAAGCTCATGCTTATCATATAATCACCAACTAAGGGGCTTCAAATTAGTAAGTTATTATCTTCCAAGCTCAAGCCCTCTACCATAAGATCATCTGATTAAGTTAACTTCCAATGGACAATATTTCAGGAAAATTACACTTTTACCCTTATTGTAGAAAAGTGACAAATTGGTTCCTACCTTTTAACCCTTCATGTTTCAATCATCTAACAAAGTTCATTATGATCAATAATACCCATTTACGCTTTAAATGAACCTAAAATTTAATTAGGGCATCAA
>NW_018221234.1:0-2272 GCF_001263595.1 Phalaenopsis equestris
AGGTGTGTTGTGTAACGTATATTGTAACCCTTGAAGTTTATATATAATTGTGATGTTTTTTGTTATAAATGTTTAATTGTGATAAGTACATCATTTAATCACTTAAAATTATGTCTATAATGATTGAATGGATGTTGTTGAGGCTTGAAATTGATCGAAATCCAAAAATCCAGAAATTGAACCAATTCAATAGAGCTCTCCGACGGTACCCTCGACGCCGCTAAAGGCGGAATTTTCCCGAGACTTAGGATATTAATTCTATAGATCTCGCTGACGGCGCTGAAGACCCCGCTGACGGCGAGATCTCAAAAAAGAACACCTTTAATAGTGATTTTGACCAGTCAAGTGCCACTATTCATCATCCCCTTCCTCTAAAAAACGTGATTTTTGACCTTGGGCTTGAGAGATCTTGGATTTGGGGTCGATTTCGAGGCATTTAGACACCAAATTTGATCATCTCTTGATAAGAGCTTCACTCCAAACTAAGAATATTTGATTTTCACCATGAATTTCTTCCACATTGAGAGAACCCAAACAAATTGAGAATGTGAAGAAAAAATTGGGAAGAAATTCATGGAATTTAGTTTGTAACTCTTAGAATCACTTTTGGAAGCCATTATTTACATATTTAAATTACATTTTAGAATTTTTCTTTAATTTTGATTAGATTGAAATGGCTCCACGACAAAAGAGGTGACTTGAGTTTGACGATTCTTGCTTCGTCAATGCGAAGACTCAATCGAGGTTTACTTCAGTGTTTGAAGGAAAGAAATGTATACAAGATCAAGTGTTTGAGAGTGCGAGAGGAGAAATTGAACGACTTATTACCAAGCGGAGGTGGGAAAACTTTTGTTACACCACTAATAAGGCTTTTGCAAATATTGTGAAAGAGTTTTATGCCAACTTGTTCTATTCTGAGCACGAAATCATTCAAGTGCAGGGATTTTCAGTTGAATTTAGTGCCACCCACATTAACTCCTTTTACGAAGTCCCATACTCTTATAACTGCCACTATGAAACCTTCAGTACGATGGAAGGCCCACTCAATGATGTGATCAACTTTCTCACTGATGGGAAAGGAACATGGAAGATTAAGCAACGAGAACGGGTAAATTTTTCTGCTTCCATGTTGAATGCCACATCTAATGCGTGGCACTATTTTATTTCCTCTACTCTGTTACCGACTTATCACCATAGTGAGGTAACTAAAGATAGAGCTATTCTGAATTTCTGTATTCAGAATAATAGAAATATAAATGTGGGGAGAATTATTTATAAAAATATATTGACCACAACAATGAGTGAAACAAGTGGAGGTCTAGGACATCCTGGCCTCATTTATGCACCTTACCCAACTTTCTGGAGTGGAAGCTGGAGATGATGAGGAATGGGTTTACCCTATGAAGCACATTAGCTAAGCTAATTTAAAAACATATGAATCCAACGAAAAATGGAGAACTGGGAGTAGAAGTCAAGAACCTTCTACTAGTAGAGATATCCCTTCTGCTAGTTATGACCTTCCACCTTCTAGTTCCCCTACCTTGACTGAATTAATGAATGAGTTGACCTTGCAGCGAAAGAGTATAGAATTAATAAATGAAAGGATTGGAGGTTTGGAACGTAGACATGATTATGATAGTGAGTACCTACAGAGGCATTCGGACTTTGAGATAGCTTACTACGAAGCTCAGGCCCGGCACTATAGAGGTGAGCAAGATGTTACTTTCCTTAAATGCCCCTGATATACTCAGAATCAGCCCAATCTACCTGCTGACCAAGGAGACGAAGATATAGTTTGGGATTTTGACATTCGATAGTAATTAATGTACTTTTACTTTTATTTTTGTAATTTTTGTAATAGAAATAAATGTTTGTGTGTTTGTATTTTCATTTTTATTTTTATGTTGTAATTGTTTAATGTGGTAGTTGAAGTTTGTTAAAATTGTAATGTGATGTAATTTTTATTTTGCATTTTAATTGTAATTGTTCTGTTTAGTACTGTGGATGTGTTAAGAAAATATTGTGTTTGTTTAATGTTTAGTTTTGTACTTATTTCAAAATTTCATTACCCAGCAAATTCTCTAATGATTTATATGCATAGAAAGCTCCTAATGTTACAGATGAGGTATAGTAGAAATTTTGAGAAGGACTGCAAAAATTTCAGAATGATGAAAATGCCTAAAATACTGAGGTATGATTTATATTTAGAATTTTTCTTTCCGCTTGTATTATTTCATATTTAAAAATTTAAGTTTGGGGGAGGGAAGAAAAA
>NW_018221234.1:3648-5693 GCF_001263595.1 Phalaenopsis equestris
ACCTTTATTATAAAATAAATTAACTGATTTTGAGAATTATTTGATCAGTATTTTAATCCCAAAAATATTTTTCACTTTGAAATTTAATAGTTTAAAATATTAAAAAGAAAAGAAAGAAGTGACTAGGCCTAGTGTGATGGGTCTGGCATTCAAAGCATCGTGCTTCGTGCCCTTAAATTAAAGACACCGTTTTCTTTACCCAGTTCTTCACCCGTCGTCTACTTTCCCGCATTAACTTCTTCTGCAGCTGATGTCGACTCAGAGGACACAATCACACTCCAGTTATGGGTACTCGTGCACGGCCCCACGAGGCTGCGAGCGTGCGAACTTCTTCCTGCCACACGTGCGGTACTGTTCTGCTGATCAAAAAGAAGACATCAGTAGATGCCAGCATGCCAGAACAGAAAGGAGAGAGAAATTCCTACTCTTTAGCATATTTATCAATTTAATAATTTTGGAAGCATAATATTTAGTGCATGTTGCATATTCAAAATAAAAAATCAGCCTAATTTGGTCTAACATGACTTAATTTTGAGATTGCAAACAACTCACCCACCAAACTCTGGCTCCACTAACTCCATAAAAATGTTACATACTCATATGCACCATTTCCAAGAGCTTCTACAGAGAATGGGAGATCAGAACAATATGACAGTATTGATGGATCAAGCATCCTAGAAATCATCACCTATTCAATCTTACTTCAATTTGAACGAACTGTTGAAAAAAATTAAGAAGAAAGAAAAAGAGGTGCATAATCTTTTGCATGCAATTGAGATTACTTCTGAAATGTTGGCTCATCTGGATTGGATACTGAAGGAACATTTTAAACATACTGGTCGTATTGAAGATGGTTTGGTATGTATGCTAAAGAAACATGCTTGGATTACGGAGGATTCAACTGATGAGTTTCCTTATCGACCCTTCAACAACTTGTATGTGTACTACCAATCTATGGGAGAAATCTAGGAGGATGAGAGTGAAGAAGATGTTTGAACTTAATATATGCATGAAACATTTTGTCTAGTACTGCTTGTGTTAATTATTTTGTTATGTTGGATTGCATTTACTTTTATTTTTAAACTCTATGTATGTTTGAGTTTGGTATTTTTATGTTTAGATTTCACTGTTAGGCTATTTTAGTTTGCTTTGGATACTGAATTAGATGGTTGTTGGCTTAAAAAATGTTAGTTTATAATAGCATGGATTTTATATATAAAAGTGAGTTTTGTGTTGTTTGTGAAATTTTAGTGTTAGAGTACTGTTTTATTACGATTACAAAAGTTCATTTGAGTTAGTTTGAGGTAGACATAAAGTGGTATGCAACAGATTTTCAGAGAATATGAAATCTACAAAAATTATGACAGTGGTGCAAGATGCGCCAATTTACAGAGAGTTGGCGCATGATGCGCTAGATTTTGCACAAGATGCGCCAAATTCCTGAAAACCACGAATTGCCTAAAAAATTACAACATCGCACAATGAACTCCATTTTTACTGCTTAGGTCAGCTTTTATTGCTTGAGTCGTCTCCTACCTCTAAATCTTGACTTAGGGCTTCACATTGAGCACAATAGAGAAGATTTCAGAGGCACAAAATTTTAGATTTCAACTTCCCTTGGTAAGAGCTTCACTTTTACTAAGAAATTTTTGATTTTCACCATGGGTATTTCCTACATTATGGAAAATATAAAATTTGGGATTTTTGATGAAAAAGCTTGAAGAGAACTCATGGTGAAAATTTTCTAACTAAATAATCTTACTTGGGGAATAAGATATTTGATTTTTTAATTTATTTGAAACTTATTTGGATTTTCATAGAACTTCCAATGGCTCCACATGTAAAGAGAGGAAGGCCGTCAAATGATTTTTCAATTTCAAGGCCCAACACATTTATAACACTCAAATAAAATCAAGAAAACTGATCCAGGAACGGAATTGAAGTGTCATGCCTTATAAGCAGGATTTAACAATGGTGAAGAAAAACTTATATTTCCATCATCTCTAAAATGAGATATTCCATCGGTAATGATTACTCTAGGCATT
>NW_018221235.1:0-1452 GCF_001263595.1 Phalaenopsis equestris
AGGTTGCACTTGATATTTTAAAAGTTAATATAAGTTTTATTTTGGTATGATGTTAATATTAATGCTTTAGTTTTGGATATGTAAATACGTAAGAATTGTGTCGTTTATATATAAATGCCCCTTTTTTTTTAAATTTTTTTTTCTATACATTGTTGTCATTGAAAATAGAAAGGGTTTTTTCATGCATATCATATAATTTTTATCTTTTTGCATATCACACATGAAGAATCTACATATGATTTTTATTGATTTAGAAAAAGCTTACGATAAGATTTCAAGAGAAGCTCTTTGGAGGGTTCTAGGAAAGAAAGGGGTTGATTTGACTTATATTCAAGTCATTAAAGATTTATGCTAGAGCTGCTATTTGTTTTCGAACAGAAGTAGAATTGACCAAGTATTTTCCTATTTCAGTTGGATTACATCAAGAATCTACTATACTCCCATGTCTTTTCGCTTTAGTTTTGGATGCTCGTACTAGACATTTACATGAGGATATACCTTGCTGTATGCTTTTCATTGATGATATCGTTCTTGTGGATACGACTAGAAAGAGTTTAGAAAAAAACTTGAATTATGGATGTCTACATTAGAGTTTAAAGGTCTTCGTTTGAGTAGATCTAAAACTGAATGCATGGAATGTAGTTTAAGTAGTAGTAGATCTAGTGGTAGAGTTGTAACAATGGGTGATCAAATTATGAAAATTTTTTAACGTTTTAGATACCTTAGGCCAATTGTTCAAAGTGATAGTGATATAGATGGGGATGTTAGTAGAATTCAAATTGCATTCTTGAAGTGGAGGAATGCATTGAAGGAAATTTTATAAGATGGTGGTGAGACATGCAATGTTTAATGACGCATAATGTTGACCTTTAAAAGAGAAGCATGATACCAAGTTAAGTGTTATTGAGGTGAGAATGCTTAGGTGGATGAGAGGCTTCACACTTCGAGGCACAATGTGAAATGACTGTATCCGTGAAAGGTTCGGTGTAGCTCTAGTGAAAAAAAATATTAGATAGTCGTCTTAAATGGTTTGGTCACATTTAACGTCGACTCCCTGGTGATCCAATTAGGACATTAGATGCTTTAGATTCAACTTATGTTAAAAAAGAAAGTGGTAGACCTAAAAAGACTTATGAATGTTTTATAAAAAATGATCTGAATTTATTAGAACTAAATAAAAATATGATACTCACTGGAACACGATATCTCACTTACTGGGATAAAGGCTTGTTGTTTTTATTGTTCTAGTAGTCTGAAACTCTTTCTAAAGCCAATGGTGCAATATGTTTTTGTATGTGCATTATTTTGTGAAGGCAATTTATTAGTTATATGATTAAGGTTTTATTTGGGGAGGCTTTTGGGGGAAGCAATTCATCTACAGTTGTCTGTTTGGTTGAAAAGTTTGATTTATTTTATCTTTTTTTTTTAGAATTTAATTTGGAAAAGTTATTT
>NW_018221236.1:0-2893 GCF_001263595.1 Phalaenopsis equestris
CACGTAGTGGGATTAAGGCTTTGTTGTTGTACAATCAAAATTAATTGGTTTAGAAAATTTGTAAACCAAAATAATTTAAGTTGACCAAATGCACACCCCAATGTTGAATTAAGATTGCACCCCACAGTTCTAAGACTGTAAGAAATCAAGGGTATGTGGGTATTATAATTGTTGTCCTTAAAGATAAACTATGATTTTGTTTATATAAAAAAATAAAATATGATAATACAATAATAACGACAACAATTGTAGAAAAATAAGATAAATGAATGAGAGTGCATCAATCAAGGGCGTTGGATTATAAATATAAGGCAGAGAAAAAAACATAAGGCTATTGTAACACAAAAAGAATCAAAAAGGATTAGTCAAATATTTCTTACCAATATTTGATGAGTACATATTCAATCCTAAAAGAGTTTCTTTTGTGCAGTAGTATACAAATTTTAAGAGAGTTTTAAATAGAAAATATAAAAAATCAGAAAATAATAATTATAATAGTCCATAGATTTATGAGTAGATTATAAGATCCTATGAATTAATGAGGTGTCAACAAAAAATGAAAACAGGGCAAAAATATTGGCGAGTATGAATTCCAACTAGCAAATATTATGCAAGGGTTTCACAATTTACTTCAAGTGATATAATTTTTTTGGAGTTTTGACATTTTACATGTACAACACACATTGATACAACAACAACAAAAAACCTTTTATCCCACTAAGTGGGATCAGCTACATGATCTTTTTTCTCCATTGTGTCCTATAGAGTTTCATTTAATTCTAATAAATTAAGATCATATTATATGCAATATGTCCAAGTTTCAAGGTCTACCTTTGCCTTTTCTTAACATAAGTCGAATCTAGAACATCTACTCTCCTAATCAGATTATCAGATGGTCGACGTTTAATGTGACCAAACCACCTAAGATGACTCTCTTTAATTTTGCTCGCCACTGAAGCTACACCAACCCTATCACGGATATATTCATTTCACATTTTGTCTCTAAGTGTAAAGCCACTCATACGCCAATCATTCTCATCTCAGCAACACTTAACTTAGTTTTATGCTTCTCTTTTAAAGGCCAACATTCAGCGCCATAGAGCATTGCAGGTCTCACCACCATCTTATAAATTTTCTTTTCAGTCTAAGCGGTGCATTTCTATCACACAATAGACTCGAAACACAGCCAACCAACTTGAATTCTACTAATAACATCCGCATCTATATCACCATCACTTTGAGAAAATAGACCCTAGATATCTAAAGCGTTCACACATTTTAAAAATTTGATCACCCATAATTACAATTTTGTCACTAGAGCTATTACTACTAAAATTACATTCTATGTATTCAGTTTTAGTTCTATTCAAATGAAGGCCTTTAGGCTCCAATGTAGACCTCCTAATTCAAGTTTTTCCTGGGCTTTCTCTCTCATTTTATCCACAAAAAGAATATCATCAGCAAAAAACATACACCAAGGTACATCCTCCTGTATATGTCCAATAAGACCATCCATAACTAAAGCAAAAAGATATGGCTTAAACCCGATCCCTGATGATATCCTCCTGTATATGTCAATCGCCCTTCTGTTCGAACGCAAGTAACAACTCTAGTATACATATCTTTAATGACTTGAATTACAACACAACGTTGGTATTAATAAAATTATATCCAATTAATAATAAAACTAATTTGTTATTGATAGCTACATATGCTCGAAGAAACATTAGAAAGTAATTGTGATTAAGCTAATAGTAGTTTTTCTTCCGCTGATCCTTAAATTTTGTATTTGATAAAAATGATATTATATTTCATTATTTGGTATAATTTAAAATTATTGAATTAGGTTATTTATATAAATATTTTATATTATAAATTTTAAAAAGAAAAATATCATATCCATGATAATCATATCCAGCTTTTTATGATTTTTAACTGAATCTACATGATTGTGTTAATCTTTGGGTCACAATTAATAACCCAAAAACTCATGATAGGTTGCAAGTTCCCATAATCTAGTGAGCTACGACAATTTCTAAAATACAAGTACAATAGCATTAGAATTTTTTTCTTAAAAGAATGTTGAATAAGCAATTAACTTATCCCAAAGACCAACTTCCTATAAACATAAAAACTTATCAAGAGTTGAGTATTTGTAGCAATGAAGCAACCATATATAATCAAAATCAATTTGAGATTAATGAATTAAAAAAACAATATGATTATAGAACAATGAAACATTAGGTGAATATCGATCTCAACTATCTCAAATCATACTTTAAAAAATCTCCAGCATAATTATTAACCTATGAAAAAATTTGCAAGATATATGTCGAACCTATCTCAAAACATGCATAAATTTGATCTATTGGCTTAAAAGTAATGCTATTAAAATAGACAATAGATCTAAAGTGTCAATTCCAATTGACTACAAAATAATAAACAATTCTAAGATATTATCTTAATCATTGTTGTAAAAATTGAATCGAATCGGACGATTTGACTGTTCCAACCATGAACTGGTTCGCTAGCCGGCTTATCCAAAACTTCCGCACATAACCGAAAAGAATCAATCAGAATCAACAATTAAATAGCAGAACCGTAAATGGTTTGTTTTTTTATAAACCACTCAATTATAATATTGATCAACTTATGATTTTAGATTTTCATCAAATGGCTAGAAATTAAAAAATTTAGATTAAAAATTGAAAAAATAATTAAAATATCATGTCTTAAATTTTTGTCTTAGAAACATATTCAACAGATTCAATAGTGAAGAGTCATAATCTAGAATATTGTAAATTGAATTGGTGAAAATAGCATTATTACATAATTATTATATCATTTAAATCATTTTAATATGTTGAGATCTTTCTACCAATAATAGCTGAAG
>NW_018221237.1:0-597 GCF_001263595.1 Phalaenopsis equestris
TAGTTCAAATCTTCACATTTTGGTCCTTTTCACTTTAAATTCGCCCCTTTTTACATTTTTTTACTCAAATGACCCTAGTTCATCATTCCTGCAATAAAACATCAAAAATACATTTCTTTAAAGTGCAATATCATAAAAAATAGTGTAAAATACGTATGAAAATCTCAACATATTTTCCTTTGGTCAAAATCCCCCAAACTTAACTATTACTTGTTCTTAAGTAATTTTAGTACTATATAAAAGTTATGATCTATGGTAGTTTTATAGTAAAGTTTCAATTCAAAAATATTATAAATTTGATTTAGATTAATATCATAGTGAGATTTTCAGAAAAAATTCAAGTAATTAAATTAACTCTGTAGCCACAAGATTATCTAGTCATCGAGGTTAAGAGTTCTAGTCTTCTATTCCTTTCAAGAATGACTATATGTTGCAATATTAGTCACTTAGAATATTCAGATGATAGGAACTTCATGAGAACATTACTAGTAAAAAATCTATTTCATAGCTATAAGCTCAGGAATGTATTTAAGTTTTCCCTTTAGGTAGGTCCAGTGAGACTAATTTTTTATTAGGCATATTCTCAAGCTTCTCCTC
>NW_018221238.1:0-1100 GCF_001263595.1 Phalaenopsis equestris
TAGTGACTAATTGGAACAATTCTCTTATTTACCCTATCCCAAGTGCATAAAAAAGTTTGGTTAAGCTGGTTTTAATTTCTTAAATCCCAATTTGAACCCATTAAAGATTATTTTCCTACATATTTGCATTGCCCTATTGACTAATTTTCCTTCACCCACTAGTTCAATGTGAATACCCTAATTGTCTTCTATAGCTCTCCCTAGTTATTCTGAATCACATCATATTTTAACTAATCACTTGGTCATAATAAAAAGTAAATTAAGCATAGAAGAATATCATAACATTGAAGATGTAAAACAAATTTTATTAGCATTCTACAATCGTACACCACCTACATGTTTATCACAAGAGAAAGGTAAAAAAGAACTACTCACAATCCATGAAGGAACAATACATGTCATAATTTTAAACCAAGTGAATCAACTAGAATTGTGTTTACAAACAATATAAGTTGAAATAGAACACAATACTTAGTTTTTTTCCTACAAAAGTGATGAAAACTCCTTGACAAAGGATCTCCAAAAAACCTCATGTAATGCTGAGTTTTTCTCTTACAATCACACATAAGTTCCTCACTAACTCTCAAGAAAAATAAAAAGAAACTAGATTACTACAATAAAATTCATACCCTAGGCTTCATAAGAACTTCTCCCTAATGTTCTGAGGCATTCACCCCTTCCAAAGTCGCCTACTGTGCTCCATGGAGCTACTTATATGCATCAAATAACTCCCCAGATTGTATGGGAAAAACTGCAGGATCTACCCCAAGTAGTTCTGGCGCCTAGACACCATAAGGCTAACGCTTAGAAACCAAGCTCTCTGTCTGGTCAGGTGGGTTCTAGCGCATAGGAGCCCAAGTAGGTGGCATCAAGGTGCTTGGGTGGAGCGACTTGACACCCAGTGACTGATGTCTAGGCATCAGTTTGTTGAATCTCCCAATTTGGACCACATCGCCTCGGCTTCGCTACATTTCTTCTCTACTATGTTCCAGTTATCATTCCTATTATATCTGCAAGAAAAACATAAAAATAAACTACTTTAAGGTATAATTTTATCCATGAACTGGTGTAAAAGAGAAAGAAAATTAAGCATGCTAAAA
>NW_018221239.1:0-385 GCF_001263595.1 Phalaenopsis equestris
AAGGGTCAGAATGGAAATTCTTCAGTAGAATCATCCTCAATTAATTTCATCTTCCTCATCAGTCGTGTCAAACTATCTTCTAGATGTCCAGAATGTTCGAAATGTTCCTTCATCCTTCAGTCCAGATGATCGAAGAAATCAAAGATATTATTAATCGCATTCATGACATTTTGTACTTCGTTTTCCAATTTCTTGATTCGGCGCAGGATCACCAAAGACTTATCAGGGACTAAGGGTTGAACTGGCAGTGAATTCTGAGATGCTTGATCTACTATAATGGCCATGTCATTTTCATCTTCAAAAATTGGGAATTTTTCAGTGGGATCGAAAGGCTTCCAAGGTATAAGTACCTTTTCCCATATTTCATAGGACACTTGGAACTGAC
>NW_018221240.1:0-781 GCF_001263595.1 Phalaenopsis equestris
TGGGAGATAAAGAAAGAGGCAGATAGAGTAAGAGTGTAGAAAAAGAAGAAGAAAGAGGGTGGAAGAGACATTGAGCAAGATCGTAGGAGAGAGAGAGAGAGAGAAATTGGTAGAGATCAAGATCATGGAAAAGAGATGAAAGAGAGAGAAAAAAGGAGGCTTAATAAGAGATGGAGATGGAGGGAGGGCGTGAGGGAGAGAGAGGGAGTGAGAAAAAAGTGGAAGAGAGATATAGAGAGAATGAGAGAGAATGAGGGTGAGAGCAACAGAGTGGGAGAGAGCAAAAGAGAAGAGTAAGAGTGTTAGAGAGTATGAAAGAGATATGGAAACATAGAGAAAATTGTGTGAGAAAGGTGAGAGAATAGGAGATAGAGAGATAGGGGGCAAGCGAGTGAGAGAGAGTGAGGGAGAGAGAAAGGGAGATAAAGAAGAGGCAGATAAAGTAAGAGTATAGAAAAAGAAGAAGAAAGAGGGTGGGAGAGTCATTGAGCAAGATCATAGGAGAGAGAGAGAGAGATTGGTAGAGATCAAGATCATGGAATAGAGATGAAAGAGAGAGACAAAAAGGAGGCTTAATAAGAGATGGAGATGGAGATGGAGGTAAAGTGTGAGGGAGAGAAAGGGAGTGTGAAAAAAGTGGGAGAGAGAAATAGAGAGAGAATGAGAGAGAATGAGGGTGAGAGCAATAGAGTGGGAGAGAGCAAAAGAGAAGAGTAAGTGTGTTAGAGAGTATGAAAGAGATAAAAAAACATAGAGAAGATAGTGTGAGAAAGGTGAGAGA
>NW_018221241.1:0-902 GCF_001263595.1 Phalaenopsis equestris
GAGTGAGTATTGCTAGAAAAATAGAAGCGAGAGAGGGGGAGGGAGATAAGTGAGAGTGTGGGATGACGGGTGGGAAGGAGGGATTGAGAGAGAACATGAAGAAGATAGAGCGAGAGGAATATAAGGGGGAGGGTTATAAAGAGAGTAAGAGATTGAGTGAGAGAGTGAGAGTAGGAGATAGAGAGGAGGGAGTGAGAGATATAAAGAGAAGATGGAATGAGATAGGACAAATGATACATAAAAAGAAGAGAGAGTGGAGAGAAAAGAGAGATAAGGAGAGAGGGAAAGTGGGTGAGAGCACATTTGAGAGAGAGAGGAAAAGAGGGAACAAGTGAGAGAGTGTGTTGGTGAGAGCAAGCTAGATAGAAAGGAAGGGGGAGGAAGAGAGAATAAGAAAGAAAAAGAGAGTGGAGTAGAGAGAGAAAATAGGATGTATTTGGGGAGAGATAGAGAAACGAATAAGGAGGTTTCGAGAAAGAAAGTAAGTGACAAATGAGAGAGGGAGATTCTAATGATAGTGATAAAAGAGAGAGTAAGCTGGAGATTGAAAAAGGGTCAGGGTGAAAGAACGAGCTAAAGATGGGGATAATGGTAAAAGTGAGAGCAATAGTGAGAGAGAGAAAGAGTGGGAGGGAGCAAGAGAGAAGAGATTGTGAGAGGAGAGAGAATTGAGAGAGGGAGAGAGGGGGTAAATATATAGAGACGGGAGAGAGATAAGAGAGTAGGGATGGAGTGAGTATAGGGAGTGGGAGAGAGAGGGGAAGATAGATAAGAGATTGAATAGAAAGAGAGGGATGAGAGGTAGAGTGAGAGAGGGGGAGAGTGAGCCAGTGATAGAGAAGAGGAAGGAGGGAGGGAAGGAGTGGGCACAAGAGAGTGAGAGAAAGAGGAAGGGAATGAGA
>NW_018221241.1:4468-5026 GCF_001263595.1 Phalaenopsis equestris
TCTTTCTCCCTCTTTCTCTTATCTACCTCTTTATTCATCTCTCACTTTCTCTCATCTCTCTCTTTCTTCGCCCCCTCTATATATCACTATCACACACTCTCTTACTCAATCTCCTCCCTCTCTAATCTCTTTATCACGCTTCTTTCTCTCACTCTCTCCATCTCACTCTCTTCCTCTCTCACCCTATCTTTTTCTCTTCCTCTATCTCTCTTGCTCTCATTTCTCTTTTTTTCTTGTGCTCACTCTCTCCTTTCTTATATCTCTTGCACTATCAACCTCTCTACCCCCCTACCCTCCTTCTTTCTCTACTCTCCATCCCTCCTCCCTCTTTCATTTCTCTCCTCTCTCCCTCCCTCCTTCCCTCATTTTCTCTCTCTCTCACAATATCTCAATTACCTCCTTTAATATTTTTCTATTGCTCCATCCTTTGCACTCTCTCTTAATCTTTTCAACTTTGTACTGCACTCCCTTTCTTTATCACTCCCAGTTTATCTCTCTACCATTGCTAGGCCTCCTCTGTCCATCTTCATCTCTATCTCTATCTCCCTCTCTACGACT
>NW_018221242.1:0-468 GCF_001263595.1 Phalaenopsis equestris
TCATGGGAGATGGATTTGAAGAAGAAGAAGGAAGAAGCCATGAAAGAAGAAGTTCATTAGTCAAAGTGCATAGGAGATGTATAACGGTTTCTTAGCCGTTAGTATTGAAGGGATATTGAAGAAGATCAGCAAGATGGACAATACTATCTTTGTATTAGAGACTAAGGTGCTTGAATTGCATGCTCATCTAGAACATATTAGGTGGCAGCTTAAGATGAAATTCTGCTATACCAGTTATATAGAGGAAGCAGATAAGGCGATGTTCCTTAAGCAAAAGTGGATCGAAGATGATAGTATTAGAGCTCATCACCACCGTCCATTTTATCAACTCTATATTCCTGGAGAGACTACTGAGAGACAATAATTTGTTCCTTCTAATGAAGAGTGGCATTAAGTTAAGAGTTAGGAATTGTGTGTTTGGAGTCAAGTTTTTAAGTGTGTTAATGTTTATGTCTTGTGTTCAGTGTT
>NW_018221243.1:0-1457 GCF_001263595.1 Phalaenopsis equestris
AGAACTCCCTAACAACAAAAATAACCTCCACAACAAGGAAACAACATAATCGTTCTCACTATCGGCGAATGATCAAATCCTCTACGTCTCCACTTGGATTCCTAAAACACCGCTCCTAAATCAGTTTCCGTGATTGCAACACATCACTGTACCGATCTTGAGCCTTCAAACTAACAAATTTACTCAAATTGAAAGGGCTCTTTTCTTTGCTCTTCTTCATTCTTGTTGTCATTCTACAAATTTTATAAATTCCAAAAATAATTTCCAAAATCAAGTCTAAATTACTAAACTAAACTTCCAAAGTATAAACTACACTTCCCACACAATTTCCATATATTTTTTTCTCATTTTTCACCATGAATAGTGAATTTTTGAATTTCTCCAAATGTGCTCAAAATTCATAAAGAAAATCCAAAATTTTTGCATATAAGTAAAGCTCTTACCTCAAATAACTTGGATATAGCAAATTTCACTTGATTCCACCAAGAAATCTTCACTTTAGATATGCCCTAGCCCTAAAAAAATCTTAAACTCGAGAGGTTGAAGGTAACGGTGGCATTAAAAATGATGATTTTCTGGTTGAAATTTGACTTTTAATCATTCGCAAACCAGTTTTTGTAAACCGACTCTTAAACACAGGTAAATAGTGCTTAGGCGCTTGCCTCTAGGGTTGGCTTGTGCTTAAGCGCGAGATGTGGCGCTTAGGCACCAGAACACGATTTTCAAAATTTTAAATTAAAGTAAAATGCACCATTTGCCTAAGTAAACCACCCTTAAATGGCTCATTACACTTACATGACTATTTTCAACTTCTTATAACTCCCCTCTCTCTCAAAATTCTCCATAATAACTATTTCAATTTCAATTTGAGGCTAAAAATAACACAAATTTTCACACAAACAAACTTATTATAATTCACAAAAAAGTACAAATACCTTTAAGCACTTAATTCTCACTCCAAATAGTTTTGGATTGAAAAGTTTTCTAAATACAAATACACAACAATCATTTCACAATTAAACACATATAAGAAGTCATAAATACTAAAAACAAGACTTAAACACTAAACCACTTGAAAATAACAACTTTTAACAAACAAATTCTAACACTAAACTTATGTCCATTCTTCATTCAAAGGAACAAATTCCTGTCTTTTATTAGTCTCTCCAGGAATATAAAGTTGACAAAACGGACGGTGGTGACGAACTCTGATTCTATCTTCTTCAATCCACTTCTTCTTTATGAACATTATCTTATCCACTTCCTCAATATAACTTGTGTGGTTAAATTGCATCTTTAATTGACATCCAATATGCTATAGATGTGCATGCAACTCAAGGTCCTTGGTCTCCAATAAAGCCATAGTATTCTCAATTTTGTTGATCTTCTCTGATATCCCTTCAATACTAATGGCTAAGAAACAGTTATACATCTCTTGTGCACTTTGACTAGTGAAC
>NW_018221243.1:1868-2107 GCF_001263595.1 Phalaenopsis equestris
TTTTCTTAATCACACACAAAACAACAATCAAAATAAAAACACTCTGATAACTATGGGTTGCCTCCCACAAAGCGCTTGGTTTTACGTCATCAGCCAGATGTAAAAAATGCTTATTCTGGTTGACCCAACATCATTTCATCATTAAATTTATGCTGATCCCTTATAAAATATGGTTTCAGTTTATGTCCATTAACTTTAAATATTTTCTCAGACTTAGGATCTTTAATATCCACAGCTCC
>NW_018221243.1:2370-2721 GCF_001263595.1 Phalaenopsis equestris
TAAGCTTTATGCTCAAGTTCAACTAGTAAGTGACAAGTTTTCCCAAATATTAGCCTATATGGGGACATTCCTATAGGAGTTATGTATGCAGTTCTATAAGCCCACAAAGCATAGTCAAGTTTGACTGACCAATCCATTTTTGTTGGATTCACAGATTTTTCCATAATTCTTTTAATTTTACGATTGGATAATTCAACCAAACCACTTGTGTGAGGATGATAAGCAGTAGCAATCCTATGATTTATGTGATATTTCATTAATAACTTCTCCATTATGGCATTTCTAAAATGACTTTCCCCATCAGAAATGATAACTTTCGGCATCCCAAATATACAAAATATGTTCATTTTC
>NW_018221244.1:0-452 GCF_001263595.1 Phalaenopsis equestris
AGGTCCACCATGATTAGAGAAACCTTTGGAAATAAATTTTTGGGTCAATTCATTTAAAATACTCTTGAATTTTACAAACACTAAATCACTAAAATAAATAATCTTGGAAGATATAAACATTTAAATGACTTGATAAAAAGTTCTGTTTTGACTTAAATTGATTTAGAGAACTCATCATAAAAAAGTTCAAAATATTTTGAGTTCATTTGATGACTTAAATTGATTTTCAAAGATAAATACCACTTTTGACATTTAAATGATTTTTAAAAAAATCATAAAACTCAAAAAATTATGACACTTAATTTTTTGAGTTCTCTGTTAGTTCTCGGTAATCAGGGATATTTTATAAAAGTAAAATTATGTTTAAAATAAAAACTTGATTTTTAGCCTATTTTAAATATTTAAATAAGTAAAAATTCATAAAAATTACAAAAATAATAAAACTCATGAAA
>NW_018221244.1:498-877 GCF_001263595.1 Phalaenopsis equestris
AAATTGCTTCCTAATCACTTAGGAACAATTAGAATATTTTTCCTGATTTTCTAAATAAAAATATTGAATTCCAAAGCATAAAAAATAATTTTTAAAGGCTAAAAAATGAGTTTTCACTAAAATAATTTCAATAAATCAAATAAAAATAAAACAAATTATAAAATTTACTCCTCTGAGTCCTCTGACCTTAGAGAAATTTTCTAAAAATACAAAACTCAATTTTCATCATTTAAAATATTTTATTTTTATTAAATAACCCAGAACTTAAAATAATTGTAATAAATCACAAAAAATTTAAAAAATTATGAAATTTGATTCAAAGGCTTCTATGGTCTAAGTCTATGTCCAGTAAAAATTTTAAAGGATTATAATTTACCTT
>NW_018221245.1:0-811 GCF_001263595.1 Phalaenopsis equestris
CATGAGTATTTCTGAAGTCTTCTACCACTCTACCTACATATCCATTTAAATCTCTTCCAACAAAAAATCTTTCTTCAAGAGGTATCAATTGTATTAAGCCTTATAAGTCATTGCAAAGTTTACTTTTAGAACCTGTATCAAAACCTACTTGAGGAGCATAAACATTTATAATATTAAAATCTTAGTATCAATGATAATATTAAGGGCTATAATTTTATCTCCAGCTCTATTAATTTTTACAACAATATCTTTCAAACTTTTATCTATAATTACACCTACACCATTTCTAGTGTGACTCTTACAAGAATACCAAATTTAAAACCTAAATTATCAATCTCCTTAGCCTTTTCTCCAACCCACTTAGTTTCTTGAATACATAAGATATTAATTTTCCTATGAATCATAATATAAATTATTTTCATTAATTTACCATTGAGAGTACCTATATTCCAAGATCATATCCTAATATTAGTTTCATTAGTTTCATGGACTAACTTCTTTACCATCATTCGCCTGTACTTTGGGAACCCTTGCTTATTTAACAATACACCCGAGTGCCGGTGTAGCGGCCCTTGCACACTTTTTTCTGTATTCAAGCTATACAAAACGTCGCTTTTAAGGGATGCCCAAGCACTTAGATAATGATCAAAAGGATTCATGTCATGATTTTTTTTGATAAGTTTTTTGCTGTTTGTCGACTACCGGACGCAACCCTCCACTTTTCATATTCGTGCGTGGGACTGACAACGACATATACTGAATAAAACAAGTAATTAAAAAAAAACAAACAAACTAAAATAAGAAAATATTC
>NW_018221246.1:0-840 GCF_001263595.1 Phalaenopsis equestris
TTTTCTAATTCGTCCAGAATAATTTCATCACTCTCCTTAAATTGTTCTCTCTTCAAAATGTTCTTTAAAATGTTCATTCAATAGATGTTCACTAATTTCCATGCAAAAACATTCATTATCTCTTTCAACGGAAGGGTATTTCATAGATTTTGCAATGTTAAAAGTCACTTCTTGATCGTTAGATCTCATCATTAATTCTCCATTTTGAACATCCATCATAGCTTTTCCAGTAGCTAAAAATGGTCTCCCTAAAATGATAGGTATTTCTTTATCTTCCTCCATATCTAAAACAATGAAATCCACAGGAAAGATAAATTTATCCACTTTTACTGACACATCTTCTGTAACTCCTTTAGGATATGTAACTGAACAATCCGCTAATTGAAGAGTTACAGATGTAGGTGGGACTTCTCCTAATCCTAATCTTTTGAAAATTGATAGAGGCATAAGATTAATGTTGGCTCCCAAATCACATAAAGCTCTTCTATAGAGTTTTTCACTGATAGCACACGGTATAGTGAAACTACCAGGATCTTTTAATATTTCAGGAAACTTTTTCTGAATAATTGGAATACACCCTTCGCTAAGTGCAACAGTTTCGTTATCCGTGAATTTTTTTTTTTGTTCATAATATCTTTCATAAATTTCACATAATTGAGAATTTTCTCTAAAGCTTCTACGAGGAAATATTTACCGTTAACTTCTTAAGAATTTCTAAAAAATGGAAAATTGTTTATTCTGTTTGGTGGTCGAGGTTTCTCCACAGTAATCTTCATTGGTGTAAGTGGATATTCTAAATCTGGGTATTCATGATCCTTTTCTTTTTCAGTATCCACTTTC
>NW_018221246.1:1156-1633 GCF_001263595.1 Phalaenopsis equestris
GATAAGAAGGTCTATAGTTAACATTTTCTTGGTTGGATGAATTTCCTAATGGGTTCACTGGGTTGTTTGTCCATTGTTGATTTGTAGAATAATGATTATTCTAATTAAAATTTGGACGATTCTTCCAACCTGGGTTATAATAATTCGAATAAGGGTTCTTGAGCCTATTAATAGCATTTAAAGTCTTATATGAAGGTTGAACATACACAAATTGCCCAGATGAATTCTCTTCCATCATAGGAGGTGTTCCATCATAGCTCCTCCATCATAGGAGGTGTTGGAGAATAATTCATCCCATAATGATCTAATTTTGTTGATATTGCAACAATTTACAAAGCTAACATAGATATCACATCAGATTCATGGATGTCAGCTACTCTTTTAGGATTTACCCTTTCAGAGGGCCATTGAAAATTGTTGGTAGCCATCTCTTTTATTAATGAATAAGCCTCATAAAAAGGTTTTGAAAAAAGGTTT
>NW_018221246.1:1672-2412 GCF_001263595.1 Phalaenopsis equestris
TAAGTGATCCCACTAATCCATTATAAAAAGTTTGAATTATCAACCAATCTGGTAACAAATGATGAGGGCATTTCCTAAGAAGATCTTTAAATCTCTCCTAAGCTTCATATATTGACTCTCCATCAAGCTGACAAAATGATGTTATGTCATTTCTAAGTTTAGCAGTTTTAGATGGAGGGAAATATTCGGATAGAAATTTCTTTGAAAGTTCTCCCCAAGTTCTAATAGATCCTGGTGCTAACGAATTTAATCTGATCTTGGCCTTATCCCTCAATGAAAAAGGAAAAAGTCTAAGTGATCTTGGCCTTATCCGTCAATAAAAAAGTAGAAAGTCTAAGTCTAACAGCATCATTTGAGACTTTGTCATATTTAAAGGTAGCACACAATTCGGTAGCACACAATTCTAATAGCGAGGTGTAAATTAGGATCTTCATTTGGTGTACCTCCAAATTGATTGTTTTGTATCATTTGGATAATAGAAGGTTTAAGCTCAAATGAATTAGCAACTACATCAAGATTTTGGATAGATAAGTCGATTTCATCTACTGTAGGATTCACATAATCTTGTAGGGGTCTAGGTTGGTGTTCATTCTCTATTCCTTGATTGTTCATGTTGTTTTTCACTGTATCATAATTTCTAGGTACTCTTCCCAATCTTCTAATCTTTCTAACAGTGTATTATGATTCTGAATCGTAGGGTAGATAATTTTTAGGTCCAAATTTATGCATACAATTTGAAA
>NW_018221247.1:0-2416 GCF_001263595.1 Phalaenopsis equestris
TACGGGCAAACCCCACACCCAAAATAGTGCCGACATGGTTATTCGGCCTTTTACTGACATTCACTTTCATTCTGAATAAGTTCTTTCCATCAGAAGACCAGCTCGAACTCTATCTCTCAGGTTAAATATGCAGTCAATAATTCTTCTTTCATTACTTTTAGAAAAGACTCTGGTGTACAGATCCAGATCTTCTAGTATATTGACAAATTTTCCTTAAATTTTTTTGTAGAATTCAAATACTCTCTTCTTTAATTTGCTTGTCTTATCCAATTCTTCCAGGTAACCCTCTGTGATTGTCGAGGCCGCTCCCTCATTTGAATATCCGCAAGAATCCATGTCTGCGTTGTCTCTGTATCAAAAGGGGTGTATGATTCTCAAACTGAGTGGCCAGTAATTTGAAATCTACTGTCAGTAAATGGCTACTCCTCTAAAGTGTTGTAACGCTCTAAGTGGAGGATGCAACATTCTGCAATATTCTAGGCATTCCACAAATGCTCATGCCTCTGGTGTCTCTCTGGGAATCTCGGCGTTGCACATTGAGCAACCGGCACAAAACTCATCTGAAATTTCAGTAACATCGGCTCTGTAGAAAACTTGGACTCGTACTCTGTGGCAGGAAAACTAGAGGAAGTCTCTCTCATGCAAGGATCAAAGATTTTCCTCTCACAAATTGGGGTAAGTTTTCTACCTCTTTCAAGAATCTTTTTATTCACATAGAAAAGCTCTGTGTTTTGGTGATTCGCATTCTTGCGTTTAGTTCTTCTTAACGGTGCACCTGGTAGTCTCTTATTATCAGCACTGACTAGATGTCTTGTTGGTGCCATTATCATGGACGGCAGGTGACTAGTCCCTTCCAATAGATTTTGTTGCGCTATCATTTTCTTCCTCTTCAACGAGGAATCCTCCTTAGTGTTGATCTTTAATAGCGACGGTAACCCTTCTTTCTCTTGACGACTGACCACGTCCATCAGAGGAACCTCATAGTTCACGTAAACCTGACTAAAGTCCAAGTCAAAGTCTATGATGCCACCCTGAGATGCCCTTTCCTCGTTAAGTGCAAGATTCCAGCCATCCTTGGAAGCAGAAATCAGCTTCTGTCCTGACATTTTTTTGCAGATAACCGAAAAAATATTAGTGAGCTGAAATTTAACAGGAACAAGAACAAAAAAAAGACATTTATTGGACAAAATTTTCATTTACATGGATGCAAAGATTATTTATTAATTTATGTATATTTTTTAGTTTAGTAAAATATTAAACTTAAAAGCAGAAAGGATAACATCAAAGTATGCAACTTCAAAAGCTTTCATTTTTTTAGGTTGATTTATTACAAAATTTAGGACCCAATCACAGATGCTTGGCCAAATAAATAACCCCAAAATAATCAAAATCTCAAAATCTCATTTCGAGCAATGTCAATTTGTATAGCATGTCTTCAAATATCAACCATTAATCGACAACATAGGTATTTCACCTCAGAAATCCATCATCTGAGAAATCCACCAACTGGTAGGCTCCTTCAGATCAAACCTTTTCTACGACAAATGGTCCCTCTCAAGTTGGCTCAAATTTTTCATCTATTTTACGACATGCAAGAATAGGTCTTTTGAGATCAAGAACAAGGTCACCCATTTTGAACATCCTCGAGAGGACCAATTTGTCAAGAGCTAGTACCATCCTTGATTGGTAAAGTTCCAAATGTTGTTGTGCTTCTAGTTGTTTTCCCACGAGACTTTCTAATTCTTCAAGTGCGAGTTTTTCAATTTCTTTGGTTGTAATTTTGTTAGTGGCGGTGACTCTGAGAGAAGGTGTTTGAATCACCAACAGTAGTACAACCTCATACTCGTGCACAAGGGCATAGGGTGTACAATGAGTAGGAGTTCTGAACATTGTCTGTTAGGCCCAAAAAGCTTCTATCAATTTATTATGCCAATCTCTTTTGTTTTCATCCAATGTTTTCATTAAAATCTATACCAGTGATTTGTTGAAGGCCTCAGTTAATCCGTTTGCCCTGGGGTAGCAGATGGTTGAGTACCTATAGTCTATCCCATGTCTTTTGATGATGTTGTTGATCTTTGTGCTTGTGAAAGCTATCCCATTGTAGAAAATCAATCTGTGTGGTACACTGAAAAGGTAAACAATTTGACTCTTGAAAAATTGAAGAACGTGTTGTGATGTAACCTCTCGTAACAACATTGCTTCTACCCACTTGGAGCAATAGTCTATACCGGCAAGAATGAATCTGTGTCCCTTAGAGGATGGAGGGTCTATTAGACATATTATGTCTACTCCCCAATGTTTGAATGGCCATGATGCAACAGTTGGACGTAGCGCATTTGGAGGTTGGTGTATGACCACGCCATGCACTTGGCAAAGGTGACACTTTCTAGTTATATCCATGCAATCAAACATCTTT
>NW_018221248.1:0-1788 GCF_001263595.1 Phalaenopsis equestris
ATTGGCCATGACAGCCACCCCTTAGCCATTTTTATTAAAAGCACCTCTCACGGACATGGGAGGTGGTGCTGACAATTTCTCAGAGAGACCTCTCCAAACTGACCACAGAGCATCCCTAATATCCCTTCAGTGCATTCCAACTATTTTCCCTCACCAATTTCCACTGCCAGAGTTTAATTTTGAGCTCAAACTCTTGTCGGAAACCAGGACAGAGCCCAATACACCTCCATAGTCCACTAAACTTTAAACTAACTTCACCCACACCTTCACAATAGAGAAAGAAGTAGAGAAAGAAGCTCAAGGTTACTAAACTTAAACTAACTATCAAATTCCCCTTTCACAGAGCCTCCAATAAAGCTCTAGACCAACCCCTAAACCTGGTCGTGATTGAAATCATACCTAGGCCTTACACCAAGACCAGAGACTCAATCTCTGACCTCTTTGGATCACAACAAATTTGTCAAGACTCTCTGATCAAAGCTTCACTTCTAAGAGCAAAGGTATAAAATCTCTCCCCCTCCCGAGCCTCTTTTGATTCTCCATTTTCATAGAATTAATCTGATGGCTTGATCACCATATGGATGTGATTGTCTAGTCTAGACGAGCATTTAAAAAAAAAAATAAACCAATTTGCTTAAGAAATGAGAGAGATCTTAAGGTTAGAAGATGGATGGTTCTCGAGGTAGGCTATCGGGGACGATGACGGAGCGTCGTCCGATCGCGCGTGTGTATGATCAGGGGTATTTTCTAAAAATCAAATGGAGTTTAAAATAAAAACTTAATTTTTAACCTATTTTAAATATTTAAATAATTAAAAATCCTTAAAAATAAAAAATATAATAAAATTCATGGAAACATTCTAAATTGTATCTTAAGCACTTAGGAACAATTAGAGTATTTTTCTTCATTGTTTAAATAAGGATACTAAATTTTAAAGCTTAAAAAATAATTTTTCAAGGATAAAAATGGATTTTCACTAAAATAATTCCAATAAATCAAATAAAACTTAGAAAAATATAAAATTTTCTCCCATAAATACTGATTTAGATGTTTTGATTCTCCATGCATGTTTTGATTCTCCATGCATGTAGTAATCACACTATGGTTTGAAATTTTAACATGTTGTTGTCCCCATCTTAGGGAACCTTCCCTGATTTTTCCAAAGTTAGAGGAGGTCCCTAGACAGAGAATCATATTTTTCAAGTTTATGTGCATTATTTACTTAAAATAATCATGGAAATTAGCTTGTTGCCTAAAGAAAACCAAGAAAACCTTGGGAGGTTTATGATGACCAGAGAGCCTTTACAAAAATTTCTCATGTGCCAAGTCATTCAAAATACACCTAACCTTCACAAACCCTAAATCACTAAGATAATTAATTTTGAAAAATAAAAGCAACAAAATGACTTGATTTCTTATCTCCACTATTATTTAGGATCCAGAGAACTCACCATAAAAATTTTAAAGTATTTTGAGTTCATTTGGTAACTTAAGTTGATTTTTAAAAGATAAATAACATTTTTGGCACTTAAATGATTTTTAAAAATCAAAATATAACTCAAAAATTTATTCTGTGATCAGGGGTATTTTCTAAAAATGAAATGGAGTTTAAAATAAAAACCTAATTTTTAACCTATTTTAAATATTTAAATAATTAAAAATCCTTAAAAATAAAAAATATAATAAAATTCATGGAAACATTCTAAATTGTATCTTAAGCACTTAGGAACAATTAGAGTATTTTTCTTCATTGTTTAAATAAGGATACTAAATTTTAAAGCTTAAAAA
>NW_018221249.1:0-430 GCF_001263595.1 Phalaenopsis equestris
CCTTCTCTCCCTATCTCCCTTCCCTCTCTCTCGTCTCTCACACTCCTTACCTTCCTTGTCCTTCTCTCTGTTCTCCTTCTCCCCTCTATTTACCTATTAATCGTCCCTGCCTCTGTCCTTAACTCTCTCGATTGTCTCTCCTCTCTCCTAACTCCTATATGTATCTCTCATCTCTCTCTTCTTTATATATCCCTCCCTCCCTCCCTCAATCTATACCCTTCTATCTGATGCTCTCTCTCACTCTTTCTCTCTATCTCTTTCTCTATCTGCAAAATTATTTCCCTTCTTGTCCATCCTCTTACTTCTCACTCTCTCTTATAGCTTCTATGTCTTCTCTTTCTTCTCATTCTCACTTCCTCTATATCACACCCTCTCTTTCCTTTCCTCACGTTCACTCTATCTATCTTCTATCTCTCTCGTACTCTACATC
>NW_018221249.1:1593-2167 GCF_001263595.1 Phalaenopsis equestris
CCTCACTCTCTTCTTCTCCCTCTCTCTCTCCATCTCATCCACTTTCTCCCAATATTTCTCTTCATCCCCTACCTTCTTTTTGTCATACTCACTATCTCTTGCTTTCCTTCACTCTCTCTTTTCTCTCTATTTCTCTCTCACTATATCTCTCTATTTTGCTCTCTCTTTTCAAAAATCTCTTTCACTCCCTCGCTCCCTCTCTCTATGGCTCCCTCTCTTGCTCTCTCTTTAACTTCATCTCTCTTCCTCACTCTTCCTTCGTACTTTCTTCTATCTCCATTTCTCTCACTTTTCCTCTCCTTCTCACTCTCACACATACTCTCTCTCTTTAATTTCACTCACTTTTACTCCTTCCCTTTCTCTACTTAACAATCTCAATACTCTCTCACTCTATCTTCTGCTCTCTCTCACTTCCCTCCCTCCCTCTCTTTATCTATCTCTCTCACTCACTCATTTTCTTGCTCTCCTTCCCTATCTCGCTCACTAACTCTTGCTCTTTCTTCCCTCACTCTCTCTTTTCTCTATATTTCCCTCTCATCCTCTCTCTTATTGTGAGGAGTGAGAGAGAGGGATA
>NW_018221249.1:2344-4890 GCF_001263595.1 Phalaenopsis equestris
GTAGAGAGAGAAAAGGGAGAGAGAGAGAGAGAGGAAGAGAAAAAGGAGCAATATGGAGCTAGAGTGAGAAAGATGGGAGTGTGGGAGAGAGAGAGCTAAAAGAGAAAGGAGAGAAAATAGTGATTGAGCTAGAAAATGAAGAAATACTGAGAGAGACGAGAGAGAGAAAGAGGGAGTGCTAGAGAGTGTGAGAAACAAATAGTGAGAGGGAAGAGAGTGGGAGTGGTGGGAGTTAAAGCTCGAGAGTGAGTGAGAACGCAAGAGAGAAGAAGAGTTGAGGAGAAGCATAGAGAGATAGAGAGGAATGGTGAGAGAGGTAGAAGGAGAAGGTAGGGAGAGGTAGGTAGGGAAGGAGGGGTAGAAAGAGTGGGGTAGAGTGGGAAGGAGAGGGACAAAGGGAAAGGATGGGAAGAGATAAGAAAAACGAAAGAGTGAGAGGAGAACTAGAGAGTGCGAGCAAGACAGAGAATGAGTAAAGGAAAACAAGAGAGGGAGTGAAAGTGAGAGGAGGATAGAGGGCAAGCAAGAGTGAGATAAAGAGAGAGAGATTATAAAGAGAGTGAGAGAAAGAACCTGAGAGAGAGAGAGTGATAGAGAGAGAAAGAGTGAGGAAGGAAAGGCAAGAGAGATTGATTGGGAGATAAAACCATAGGGTGTGAGGGATATAAAGCATAAGAATGAGAGGGAGAGTAAGAGGGAGAGCGAGGAAGAAAGATGGAAAGAGAAGAGAGATAGAGTAAGAGAGATGGAAAAGAGGGAAGGAGGAAGAGAGGAAGAGAGAGCAACATATAAGAAGATAGAGTGAGAGTAAGAGAGAGAGAGATAGAGGAGGTCTAACAGAGATAGAGAGATAAATTGGGACTGAGAATAGAGAGAGAGTGACAAAGAGATAGAGAGAGAGTGCAGTAGGGATGGACAAAGAGATAAAGAGAGAGTGCAGTAGGGATGGACAAAGAGATAGAGAGAGAGTGCAGTAGGGATGGACAAAGAGATAGAGAGAGAGTGCAGTAGGGATGGACAAAGAGATAGAGAGAGAGTGCAGTAGGGATGGACAAAGAGATAGAGAGAGAGTGCAGTAGGGATGGACAAAGAGATAGAGAGAGAGTGCAGTAGGGATGGACAAAGAGATAGAGAGAGAGTGCAGTAGGGATGGACAAAGAGATAGAGAGAGAGTGCAGTAGGGATGGACAAAGAGATAGAGAGAGAGTGCAGTAGGGATGGACAAAGAGATAGAGAGAGAGTGCAGTAGGGATGGACAAAGAGATAGAGAGAGAGTGCAGTAGGGATGGACAAAGAGATAGAGAGAGAGTGCAGTAGGGATGGACAAAGAGATAGAGAGAGAGTGCAGTAGGGATGGACAAAGAGATAGAGAGAGAGTGCAGTAGGGATGGACAAAGAGATAGAGAGAGAGTGCAGTAGGGATGGACAAAGAGATAGAGAGAGAGTGCAGTAGGGATGGACAAAGAGATAGAGAGAGAGTGCAGTAGGGATGGACAAAGAGATAGAGAGAGAGTGCAGTAGGGATGGACAAAGAGATAGAGAGAGAGTGCAGTAGGGATGGACAAAGAGATAGAGAGAGAGTGCAGTAGGGATGGACAAAGAGATAGAGAGAGAGTGCAGTAGGGATGGACAAAGAGATAGAGAGAGAGTGCAGTAGGGATGGACAAAGAGATAGAGAGAGAGTGCAGTAGGGATGGACAAAGAGATAGAGAGAGAGTGCAGTAGGGATGGACAAAGAGATAGAGAGAGAGTGCAGTAGGGATGGACAAAGAGATAGAGAGAGAGTGCAGTAGGGATGGACAAAGAGATAGAGAGAGAGTGCAGTAGGGATGGACAAAGAGATAGAGAGAGAGTGCAGTAGGGATGGACAAAGAGATAGAGAGAGAGTGCAGTAGGGATGGACAAAGAGATAGAGAGAGAGTGCAGTAGGGATGGACAAAGAGATAGAGAGAGAGTGCAGTAGGGATGGACAAAGAGATAGAGAGAGAGTGCAGTAGGGATGGACAAAGAGATAGAGAGAGAGTGCAGTAGGGATGGACAAAGAGATAGAGAGAGAGTGCAGTAGGGATGGACAAAGAGATAGAGAGAGAGTGCAGTAGGGATGGACAAAGAGATAGAGAGAGAGTGCAGTAGGGATGGACAAAGAGATAGAGAGAGAGTGCAGTAGGGATGGACAAAGAGATAGAGAGAGAGTGCAGTAGGGATGGACAAAGAGATAGAGAGAGAGTGCAGTAGGGATGGACAAAGAGATAGAGAGAGAGTGCAGTAGGGATGGACAAAGAGATAGAGAGAGAGTGCAGTAGGGATGGACAAAGAGATAGAGAGAGAGTGCAGTAGGGATGGACAAAGAGATAGAGAGAGAGTGCAGTAGGGATGGACAAAGAGATAGAGAGAGAGTGCAGTAGGGATGGACAAAGAGAGAGGGGAGGGGAGAGTGAAAGTTTGAGAGAGGATGACGCGGAGAGGGAGAGTGAAAGAAGAGCAAGGGTGAGAGTGCTAGAGAGAAGAGAGAGCAAAAGCAAGAGATAAAGTAAGAGTGAGTGAAA
>NW_018221250.1:0-520 GCF_001263595.1 Phalaenopsis equestris
TGCTGGCCGATCCGGAATATGAGATTCAGCCTCAACCGGGATGTATGGTCCTGGGCTCCGCGGTGCACGTTGATCCATCCCCAGTGAGACATACGGCTCATTTGTCACGGAATCTGGAGTCTGAGACTCGTTGGTGCTTGCAGTGTATTCTTCTAAGGTACTGAAACACTGTAGATGTAAAACGTTGCAGTCCGGGAATTCCACAAATGCGCCCGCAACTGGTGTCCTTGCTGGTATCTCGACGTTGCATGTTGGGCAACCTCTGCACAAGATTTCTGGTACCGGGTGTACTTCTGATCCTGTCAGAAATCCTGATTCTTCATCTGTAGTAGGCAGGCTGGCAGAAGTTTCTCTCAGCACTGGATCGTAGATATGTCCCTCAGGAATGGGGGTAAGAAAACCGCTTACGTTTATTTGGCTCTTTCGCTCCTGTCGCAGAAAGGCTCTCTGTTTCTTTCGGGTTGCACTTCTGCGTTGTGTCCTGTGAAGTGGAGTATTTTGTAGTTGTTCACTGTGGGCA
>NW_018221251.1:0-2630 GCF_001263595.1 Phalaenopsis equestris
AAATTAACTGGATTACTTGTCCATATCTTTTCTGCGACATTACCACCCAACGATATCCGAGGTGATCTATTGATAAGATAACATGTCATATTCACAGCCTCTGCCCAGAAACTCTTAGGAAGACCTGCATTCAGTCTCAAACATCTTGCCCTTTCAATTAAGGATCTGTCATTATTTCTGTCACACCATTCTGCACCATTCTGCTGTGGTGTCTTGCGTACTGAAAAATACATCTGAATCCCATGCTCCTCACAGAACTTCTGAAACTGCGAATCTGTGTACTCTATGCCATTATCAGACATGAAATAGTTGATTTTTCTGTCAATTTGATTCTTCCACAGCTTGAATTTTGAAAAAACTTCAGGTTTCTGTTTTAAGAAATACACCCAAACTTTCCTGGAGAAATCATCAATAAATGTAACAAAATACCGAGATCCTCACAATGACGATTCCCTGGTAGGGACCCATACATCAGAATGCACATAATCAAGAATCCTTTCAGTTTTGTGTTTTTCAGTCATAAAACTGACTCTGGTTTGTTTTCCAAGAACACAGAACTTACAAATATCAAGCTTGCAGCTTTTAACACCATGCAATCAGTTTCTTTTATATAATTTCATCATCCCACGTTCACTAAGATGACTCGGACGCATATGTCATAACTTTGTACTATCATCATCTGACTCCAAAGAATGAACTTCACCTACAACTGTACTCCCCAACAGTTTGTAGATATTGTCTGCAGTTAACTTTCCTTTCATCACCGTCAGTGTACTCTTAACAATTTTAATGGTTTCCCTATCATCATCTGCCTTAGAAATAAAAGCATTTCCGTGTAGAGTGTCCAAGAAAATCAAATTCTTCTTCAGATCTGGAATATCTCTGACATCACATAACGTTCTAATTGTGTCATCATACATCTTAATTCTGACTTCTCCAATACCAACAATATTGCAGTATCTATCATCACCTAAATAGACTGAGTCAGAATTAGTTAACCTATATGAAGTAAATCACTTCATGTTAGGTATTATGAGTCAAGAATCCATACATCTATGAACTGAGTTGATGAAACTCGAAACATCACCATCACTGTAATCTGACTTGTCATTCTGCACCACATTTATAGACTTTGATGATGCATCACCTTTCTCCTCAGTTTGTTTCTTCAGTTTTGGACAATCTCTCTTCATATGACCTCTTCATATGACCTTCATATGACCTGGCTCCTTGCGATTGCAACAATAAATTATTTTTTTACCTTTGGACTTGAATCTTAAATTCGGTCTTCTAGAACCCTCCATCTTTTTCTCCTTTTCACGATCTTGCTTACCCTTAACATATAAATTGTCACCATGAGAGTTTTCCCCTGCATTCTGCTTCCGTTCGTTGTGATCAAATAATGCTACAATAATCTCATCAACTTTGATAATTTCTTTCTCATATGTCAGAGTAGTCACCACGTGTTCATATAAAGAAGGCAATGAACACAAAAAAATCATTGTTTTGTCTTCATCTTCAATACTCACATCAAGCCTTAATAAATACGTGATTATTTGATTGAAGTCATTCACATGCTGCGTCAGATCAAAACCTTCTTGCATTTTCAGCACATACAGTTTTTACTTCAGATACAATTTATTCGTCAGAGATTTGGACATAAAGTGAGTTTCCAATTTCTTTCATACTTCGTTGTTGCAAGTTTTCCCAATCTTCATCTTTCATGACATTTGAATTTGCTGCCCGCAAAGCCTTCAGGATTCTCTGTTGCGCTAACAAATCTTTTACCCTTGTCAGCCACAACCCAAAGTTTCTGGTTCCATCAAACTTCGCCACCTCAAACTTTACACCAGAAAATGTCATCTGAAAATTAATCATGCAACGAACATTTTCTACAAAAAATTCCTTCAAGATCTTTCGTCTGTTTCCTGCTTTCACGTCACCAAAATAGTACTGCGTGCACCATGAAATATCTCCAACAAAGAAATAAAATAGGAGGAATAGATATTGATCGCGATCTTTCAATTCCGCCTAGAGCTTTTCGATTCCACTTTCCTATTTTCCGCTTCCAATTTTACAGCAACAGCAAAAGGAAAGCCGAAAAATTCTCCAGCAAAGGCGCAATTCGTGAGGAAAGGAAATCGCGGAAATTTCTCCAACAATGGTTTGATTTTCCTTCTTTAGTCTGTCTGCCCAGCAGCTTGCCGCCGAACCCCTTGCCGCCTTCGCGCAGAAACCTCCTTGTTCGCGACTTCTTGCAGCGACAAACGATCCGTCTAGAATTCTTCTTCGCCGACGTCGCTCCCTAGTCCGATCTGCCGTGAAAACCTCCCACCTAATCACGAACTTCCTCTGCGAGACTCTATTCCCGGAATTCCAAGCCTTCGTATCGAACAGAGCCGTCCAAGCCCCGCCGAACACCTCTGCAAATTTGTGTGAAACCCTTTGTTCACAAAGCTTCGCGCGTCTGTTCTTCGTAACTGCACGCAAACCTCCTTCGTTGAAAATAGAGAAGACCTTTGCGCCGAAATCGCCGAACACCTCTGCCAAAACAACAAATCCTCCTTCGTCCCTACGTTGATCTCTTCTCTACCATTTAACCTCGCTCTGATATCACTTGTTGAGAAATT
>NW_018221252.1:0-471 GCF_001263595.1 Phalaenopsis equestris
GCTTTATGCTCCAATTCTACTGGTAAGGGACAAGTTCTTTAAAAAATTAGTCTGTAAGGAGTCATTCCAATAGTAGTTTTATAAGCAATCCTGAAGGTCATAATGCGGTATCCAATCTAGTGGATCAATCTATTCTACTAGGGTTTACTTTCTTTTCAAGTATTTATTTAATTTCTCTATTAGAATCTTCCGCTAACCCACTGGTTTGAGAATGATAGGCAGTAGAGATTTAATGAATAATATTAAAATTTTCTACCAATCTATGAATGTACTTATTTCTAAAATGGGATCCTCCGTCAATGATAATCATTCTAGGCATTCCGTACCTAGTGAAAATATTTTTCATTAAAAATTTTGAAAAAAATCTTGAAACACTTTTAGCGTCACAACGAGGTAAAACGTGTGCTTCAATTCACTTAGAAACGTAGTTTACTGCAATTAATATATATAAGTTCCCAAATAAATGACTAA
>NW_018221252.1:485-1169 GCF_001263595.1 Phalaenopsis equestris
AAACGTCAAAGATCTCAACTTCTAACATGAAATTCAGAGGCATTTCATTTCTTCTACATATATTGCCTACTCGTTGACATCCATCACAAGTTTTATGTATCTATAAACATCTCTAAAGATAGTAGGCCAATAAAATCTAGCTTGTAAAATTTTATAAGCAGTTTTATCAATTAAAAAATGTCCTCTAAATTCAGAATCATGACATTTCTGAATGATCAGCTCAGTTTCTTCGTAAGGTACGCATCTCCTCATAATAAAATCCTTACATTATTTATATAAATAAGGCTCATCCCAAAAATATGCTTTTGCATCTTGAATAAATTTCCTTTGTTGTTGCAATGTCAGTAGAGGTGGCAAAATATCACTTACAATATAGTTCACGATATCAGCATACCGTGGTATTTTCCACTCATTAATATTATAAAGTTGTTCATCAGGGAAATTGTCTGTAATTTCATTTTCAGTGTTGGATAATTCTTTATTTTCTAATCTTGAAAAATGATCAGCAATTTGATTACCAGTTCCCTTTCTATCAATAACCATAAGATCAAATTCTTGCATCAAAAGTATTCATCTAATCAACCTGGGTTTAACGTCCTTATTTTGCATCAAATATTTACTAGCAGAGTGATCAGTAGACACAATACATTTAGTTCCAATTAAATAAGATCTGAATTTTTCTAA